>NC_060888.1:189391-194391 GCF_014805685.1 Silurus meridionalis | reverse complement strand
CCAAGTGTGACACTGAACTTATTCTCCGTTACTGGAAATGATAACGAAAATAACTCAGTACTAGGGTTAGAACTCTGTAGCTGTGTGTGTGTGTGAAAGAGAGAGAGAGAGAGAGAGAGAGAGAGAGAGAGAGAGAGAGAGTGGATTAGTGTGTTGAAGATCTGGAGGAAAACAGATCGATCAGATAAATTTATGCATCGTGGAACCAAAAACCGTTACATTTAAAAACGACTGGAATGTAGATCTCAGTCCTTCATCTCATTAACTAAGAAGAGAGAGAGAGAGAGAGAGAGAGGGAGAGATAGAGAGAAAGAGAGAGAGAAAGAGAGAGAAAGGTGGGGGTGAAGAAGAGAAAGCTCTATCTATCTCTTCATTTCTATTCCTCTCCTTCTTCACATCTCACTCAATTCATCACACAAAGCAAATGCAATGCTTTTAAGTCTGTGTGTGTGTGTGTGTGTGTGTGTGTGTGTGTGTGTGTGTTGACTCAGCACTAATTAGGCTGTTATCTGATGGAAGGGAATTGTGGATGATGCTTTGTGTGTGTGTGTGTGTGTGTGTGTGTGTGTGTGTGTGTGTGTGTGTGTGTGTGTCGGTGTGTGCGCGCGCTGATTCTTTACTGTTATACATATATACTGATGTAGAAACTGTCACTGCAGTTATGATGTCACTTCCTGTACAGTTTTAAAGCTACTATAGTAACCATGGTGAAGTGGGTGTGGCCAAATGACATCCGAGCAGATTCAGGTTTTTTATGCAAATGAGAAATGATGACGTTAAAATTGTCCCAGTCTTATGTTTGCGTTAGATGTGGTTTCCATTGTGAACTTTATCTAGACATCTCTACATCTCCCAATGGGAAGTGTGTCAAAGTTCACTGTTCCTGTTAGACCTCAAATACAAGTCAAATCATAGCAGGTAATATGTGTAAATAAATACCACTGTGTGTGTGTGTGTGTGTGTGTGTGTGTGTGTGTGTGTGTGTGTGTGTTATGCAGAAAAAAAGCAGGACAGGATTTAAGTGCAGTCTGAGTGTTTATGTAGACTGTCAACTTTATTGGACAGAAGGTGCATCGATCAGAGATGACCTGAAACACAGAGGAAAGAGAGAAGAAATGAATGAATAACAGACATAGAGAGAGAGTGAGTGTGAGAGAGAGAGAGAGAGAAAGAGGAACACAGAGAGGGTTTCCTTTCAGAAACTCAAACTGCACCAAAAAACTCTGGAGATGCTTCCACATTGTCCACGCTATGAATCACAGGTGTAATCAGTTCAATGAAAAGGTATGACGTCACTGGCTATAAAAAGCACATGCGATGGAGCCGATACTAGCTTCTGTCTGTTCAGGAAGTGCTCTATGTATGTGTTTGTCTAATGGGAAATGTCCAAAGAAAAAAAAAAAGAAAGCTAAAATGAAGAGTAAGCACGCTTTTCGGCTGTATGTTGCTTGCTTGGGCACGGATCATGCTAGGTCAGTTCTCAAGAGATTTGGCAGAAGGTTCGTGGCTGGGCTGGTCCCTTTCTCCTTCCTTACCTGCCGGATCCAGCGCTCCCTCGTAGTTTTCGGAAGCACACCATTCGGCGGGTTCTTCCCTCTGCGAGGAAAGCACTGTGCTCCACCTCTCTTCCCCTGAGGAGGGGGAGGGGATGGATGGCCCGAGCCTTTAGACACCGCAGCCAGTCCTTTTTTTCGAGGAGCTGTTAGAGGTATTTTCTCGGGGCGTAGCCAAGATGGATATCACTTGGCCGGCAGAGCAGCAGAAACAGCGCCTGTCCAGCAAACCTGATGAGCGCTTTCTGCAGCCGAAGAATTACCCACACATTACCCACACACCAGGGTCTGCCATTTTTTCTGGACCTACACATTGAGGTGTCTAGGTCTTGGGGTCATCCTGATTCGGCCCACCTCTACAGCCCCAATTCTTCTCTCTACTCTAATGTAGTATGGCTGAAACTGCACAGCTATGGGACTATTGCTGGCTACCTCTCTCCAGGCGTTGCATCGTCAGGCTTATACTGCAGCAGGTTGTCTGCCTGCACACCATAGCGGTGCTACAGGTGTATCAAGCCAATCTGCTGTGAGAGCTGGACGAGGGAGTTCCTTCAATCGGCAATCATGTCCAAGAGCTGTGTCGTGCTTCAGACGTGGCTCTTAGGGCTACTAAAGAGACTGCTAGGGCCACTGGCTGGTCCATGTCTGCCCAGAGGTCATTCTAGAGGTTTATTCATTTGCCCTGCTGCTCTAAGAACACCAGAGATTAGTCTCGAGAGTCTGATTCCCTGAAGAAACTGTCTGGCAGCCTGAAACCTGGGGCTATATTAAATCTGTGTCAGCTCGACCACTCTCTAATAAGATTTAGGTTCAAGATGCCAACACTAAAGCAGGCCATGTCTCAAATCGGGTCTGAGACAGACCTCAAAGACGTCCCTGAGGTTTGCTTGGTTCTGATGTTCAGAACTAACTGGGGATTTTGCTGGTGGGGGGTGTGGTGCACCTCAGATTACGGCACCGCCCTCCCTGTCCCCCTGAGGGCAGAAACCCTAGCGCATCTAGGGGGCTTTCCGCCTCTTGCGAGGCTGCTGGAGTTTGCTCCAGAACAGGGGATCTCCTATTTAGGCAGTGGATGGGAATACATCAGTATGCAGGTGCAGTGGCCCTACACAAATCGAATCCATCCTCTCAGCGGTCAAAGAATGGAGAATATAGTCACTTACTGTAAGCAGGTTAAGAACTGCTGAGACTGATGGCAGCCATGTCTGTCCTGTTATCACTCTGCCTCCTGCACATGAGAACCCTCTAGTTGTCATGCTGTAAGCTTAATGGGCCTTAGACGTGGAAACAACCTGAGTTCCTTGCTAAATCCTGTGTTGGGAGTTCCTTGTCATCATGTAGCACTAACCACAGATGCATCTCTTATGGGCTAGCGGAGGGGTGGTAATGTGTGGCTGCTCCTTCCTAGGTCTTGGGAAGTGCCCCATCTCTTGTATCACACCCTTTGCATGAAGATGTTGGCCGTTTAACTCTGGTTCCCTTAGGAAACAAGACGCTGCCTTTCTATGCCACATTGCCTACAACCCTGCAGCGCTTCCGTCACATCTAAAACCAGCATCAGCTCCATCGCATATGCTTTTTATAGCTTCCTGGTCGTGTCACGCCACCGGTGACGTCGCACATTTCCATTGGACTGATTACACACGTGATTGTGATTCGTGTGTGTGTGTGTGTGTGTGTGTGTGTGTGTGTGTGTGTGAGAGAGAGAGAGAGAGAGAGAGAGAGAGAGAGAAACTGTAATCATGCATCATTTAACAGGACAAAGTGCTAATTGACTGCTGATAATTGAACAGTCACTAACGACTAATGGACGGATGTCAGACACCATGATACAGGAAGGACTCAATAATCAGAGAGGACACACATATATATATATATATATATATATATATATATATATATATATATATATATATATATAGAGAGAGAGAGAGAGAGAGAGAGAGAGAGAGAGAGAGAGTCCTGGGTCTAAACTGGTGAAGAAGAGTAAATTATATTAACACAGTTTTATTACCTGTACTGTACCTGTGTGTGTGTGTGTGTGTGTGTGTCTACACATTTGTGTGTGCATGTGTTTGTTGCATCATGCTTGTGTTATTCCCACAGACTTTGGACAGAGCACTTACTGCTTGATCTGCATCAGAATGAACACTAAAGTTCCTGGTGTTCAGTGTGAAGTTTCTCAGTTGCTCCACAAACATGCTCTAGCTGAAGATCACAGGGTTGTGACACAGTGCACACTATCAGTCATTCATAATCTTTACACTATCATCATCAACACATTCACCATTGCTGATATTCATTGTATATTATTCTTGTCACAGTGTGTGTGTATGTTTGTGTGTGCAGTGTAAATGTAGGTCTGATATCACAGTGTTATATAAAGCTGCTGAATCAGCAGATTGAGCATCAGCAGATTCATCACTCAGGACACTTTATAGTGCAGTAAAGATGGAGAGAAGAAACGCAGCTTCACTAAAAGAGACGCTTTAATTTCCTCCAAAACATAACGAGTGCAATCACCTTCATCTCCCTCCATCTGTCATCTTCATCACCCACTACACTCACACGGGGGAGAAAGAGAAGAGACAGAAGAGGAGAAGTAGAAAAGGGTTGAGAGAAGGGGAAAATAAAAGATCTCTCTCACTACACAGATACTGTAAGTGCTATAAATTCCTAACTGCATTTCAGTGTAACACACACACAGTGAGAGAGGTGCAGGTGCAGTGAGAGAGGTGCAGGTGCAGTGAGAGAGGTGCAGTGAGAGAGGTGCAGGTGCAGTGAGAGAGGTGCAGGTGCAGTGAGAGAGGTGCAGTGAGAGAGGTGCAGTGAGAGAGGTGCAGGTGCAGTGAGAGAGGTGCAGTAAGAGGTGCAGGTGCAGTGAGAGAGGTGCAGTGAGAGAGGTGCAGTAAGAGGTGCAGTTAAACTGAAATAGAATTAAATGTTTTTGAATTTTTACAAAATACATTTTTTTTCTGAGTATTGATGCAGAATCAGCACACACACACACACACACACACACACACATACACTCACACACTCAAACAAACACACAGGCACACACATACACTCACACAAACACATACACTCACACTCTCTCTCTCTCTCTCTGTTGCAGTTTTGGTAAAAAAAAAAAGAAAACACATGTTCCCAGACTGTTCATCTGTGTATTTTTAGAGAAGCATGGGAAACACACACACACACACACACACACGCGCACACACACACACACACACACACACACACACACACACACAAAAAAAGCTTGTGAACTATGGCTATAAGAATGGTTTTGTATTCTGCAAGCGCTCTCATGGTTTCTTCTTCCCCCTCTCTCTTTCCCTCTTTCTCTCCCTCTCTCTCTTTCTGTGAAGACAACAGTCTCATTTACACAGCTTGTCTGTGTGTCTCATTAAATGTTTATAGAGACGGACAGTCTTAACATTA
>NC_060888.1:181891-184391 GCF_014805685.1 Silurus meridionalis | reverse complement strand
GGACGTGACCTAAAGATAGTGAGGAGTTAATAATTTTGAAAAGAGGTTCACCAGCTGTATATCACACTTCCTTCAGTAGATTAGTAGGAATGGGATCTAACTGTCATGTTGTTGATTTAGCTTTGATAATAACATTATACAGCGCTTCCTGTCCTGTACATGTAAAACAGTGTAGATGTGGACTTTTAGGTGAGATTGGATCAGGAGATGCTGATGATGCTGAGGTTGGACCTCAACAATTGTTTTGAAAACTTTAAATTTTTTCAGTGAAGAAATTTATAAAGTCCTCACTACTAAACTGTGATGGAACACTGATTCCTGATTTGTAGTTAGTTTAGCTACTGTACTGAAAAGGAACCTGGGATTGTTTTTGTTGTTTTCTATGAGTTTGCTCAGGTGTTCAGCTCTAGCAGCTTTTAGCGCCTGTCTGTAGCTGAGCATACTGTCTTTATACGCAATTCTAAATACCTCCAATTTAGTTTTCCTTCATTTTCTCTCCAGATTACGTGCTGTTCTCTTGAGGGCATGCGTATGACTATTATACCAAGGTGCAGGTGCTTGTTCTCTAACCTTTTTTAACCGGATAGGGGCAACGGTGTCTAATGTGCTAGTGAGGATAAGGTCTATGTTGTTAGCCATTTCATCAAGATCATTAGCAGTTATGGGTTTAGTGAGAAATTGAGATAAATCAGGCAGGTTATGAATTATGAATTTATGAATCTGTCCTTAGTGGTCGGAACAATAGTCCTACCAGGTCGATAGCGTGGTGAAACACGGCTAATCTGCTCTACCGGTAGTGTGTACAGTATGAGGTAATGGTCTGTGATGTCATCACTCTGAGGTAAAATATCTATATCAGTGTTGCTGCTCCGTGGGATATTATAAGTCTAGTGTGTGGTTAAAGCGATGAGTTGGTCCGGTGACGTTTTGGTTAACCCCAAAAGAGTTTAATAAGTCGACAAATGATAATCCTAGAGCATCGTTTACATCATCTACATGAATATTAAAATCTCCTACAAGCAGCACTTTATCAAAATTGATCAAGAGATCTGATAGAAAACAAGCAAACTCTTGAAGAAAATCAGCGTAGGGGGTCTGTACACAGTGACCAGAGAGAGTTTTCAATGCATGTCTGAAAGTACAATTTTAAGAACGAGCACTTCAAATGATTTTAACCTGAATCCTAATCTCTCACTAACATTAAGAGAGGAACTATAAATGGTTCCTACACCCCCCTCCCCGACCAGTCTGATGGGGCTCATGCCTATAAACATATCCATAACCCCATATAATCGTCAATCAAGTCAAAAAGCTTTTATTGTCATTTCTACCGTATATATCTGACACAGTACACAGTATAAAAGAGACAATGTTTCTCCAGAAACCTGGTGCTTCATTACACAACATAAAACTACATAATGTGCACCGAGTACAAACAGTGCAGACAAAAAACAGTTCAAACATACAACACAAGACAGTGTGGGACAAATACACAAAATACAAAATAGCGCCGACCAGTAAACCTGCTGTATACTGATTATACAGTATTGTGCAAAAGACGACTATAAAGGACTATGAACAAAGAGTATTTGTAAACAAAAACACAATGCAGTGCAAAAACAGCATTAACTCTGTAGTGTGTGATTCACGTGTAGTTCTGTAGCATGTGATTCATGTGTTGCTCTGTAGCATGTGATTCACATGTTGCTCTGTAGCGTGTGATTCACATGTTGCTCTGTAGTGTGTGATTCACATGTTGCTCTGTAGCGTGTGATTAATGTGTTGCTCTGTAGCATGTAATTTGTGTGTTGCTCTGTAGCGTGTGATTCACATGTTGCTCTGTAGCGTGTGATTTGTGTGTTGCTTTGTAGCGTGTGATTCGTGTGTTGCTCTGTGCTTTAGCAAGTTTTATAGAATAAATAAAAAGCTGCAGTCAACGCACTGCTTCTGTTGGTTCAGAGTTGAATCAGTAGAGTTCACTTCTTCTCTCACACACTCACTCTCGGACCCTGAGCGTGTTCTCACCTGAACACTGTGTGTGTGTGTGTGTGTGTGTGTGTGTGTGTGTGTGTGTGTGTGTGTGTGTGTGTGTGTGTGTGTGTCTGTGTCTGTGTGTGTCTGTTTATAGACCCATTGTGTTCCATAGTGGTTTCCTGCTGGGTTTATGAGGAAGAACTCGTCCTTTGTCTCGGCACCGCTTGGACTCGCTCTACCTATAGAACAAGTTTCCTCTGACGTTTGTTTATGTCAGAGTGTATTTATGTCTTTTCTCTGAGATAAAGAATGTAAGCACACACACACACACACACACACACACACACACACACACACACAGAGGATGTTCTCTTTGTTGCTGCTGCATGGCTCATACACACAAATCCTGGAAGTGCCTTGTTTATCTGCACATACATGAGGCTGCTCATGATCCTCACACATTCCTCAGCAGTGTGGTACAGTGTCACTGCAGTGTGTAGATTTTGTTCAGACGGCACACAATTTA
>NC_060888.1:166891-176891 GCF_014805685.1 Silurus meridionalis | reverse complement strand
TAAATTGAGAATTAATAAAATTTTAAGGGATTTTGAAGTTTATGGCTGCAACACGTCTCAAAAAAATGTGGAACAGGTCCATATTTACCATTGTGTAGAATCACATCGCCTGTCTGTGTACATCTTAGAACTGAGAAGACCAGTTGCTGAAGTTTTGAAAGAGGAATGTTCTCCTATATGTGTCTTGGAAGGTAATGGAGAAGGAGTGTGCTGGTACCGATCTTTAAGAATAAGGGTGATGTGCAGACCTGCAGTAACTACAGGGGAATAAAGTTGATCAGTCACACCATGAAGTTATGGGAAAGAGTAGTGGAAGCCAGGCTGATAGAAGAGGTGACCATCTGTGAGCAGCAGTATTGTTTCATTCTGAGAAAGAGCACCGCAGACGCATTATTTGCTTTGAGGATGTTGATGGAGAAGTATAGAGAAGGTCAGAAGGAGTTGCATTGTGTGTTTGTGGATTTAGAGAAAGCGTACAACAGGGTGGAGAGAGGAGTTGTGGTATTGTATGAGGAACTCTAGTGTGTCAGAGAAGTATGTGAGGGGGGTGCAGGACATGTATGAGGACAGTGTGACAGCAGTGACGTGTGCAGTAGAACCAACAGACTGGTTCAAGGTGGAGGTTGGACTGCATCAAGGATCGGCTCTGAGCCCTTTCCTGTTTGCAGTGGTGATGGACAGGTTGAAGGACGAGGTCAGACAGGAGTCTCCATGGACTATGATGTTTGTGGATGATATTGTGATTTGTGGTGAGAGTAGGGAGTGGGTTGTGAATAGATAGAAGGATAGAAGCATTTATTGCTTTATAACCTATATATATAGTGTTCACCATTGATGGAGCGTTTTCTCATTCCACAGGCACTAATACACCACCATACTATCTAAGATGCATCTTTTTGAACTGTGCTGTGATAAAAAGCCAGATGGTCCCTGTCCTCTTCAGTCCAGAGGACGTGGTGTCCATGGTTTCTAAAAATAATTAAAACTTTGATTTGTTTCACCACAGAACAGTTTTCCACTTTGCCTCAGTACAATTTAAATGTACTGGAGAGGATGGAGGTGTTTATGGATCATGCTCATGCATGCCTTCTTCTTTGAAAAATATAGATTGAACCTGCATTTGTGGATGACATGGCAAACTGTGTTCACAGAAAATGATTTCTGTGTTAGAGTCCATGCAGTGATTTACATTACAGTATCATGAATGTTTAAAATGCAGTGGCCCCTAAGGGGCCCAATGATTTTTGTTTCTGTCTGTGAACTCAGAGATATAACAGAAAAATCATTCTGTGATTCACTTTTTCAGCTGCCACATCGCCGTGTGACCTTTTCCACAGCCAATCAGGCACAGGATCTGCAGGACTCCTCCCAGCACAGTTACTACGACAGTGGATTGGACGAATCAGAAACACCGAGCAGTAAAAGTTCTTCAGGGCCGAGAATTGGACCACTGGCGCTGCCTGAGGATCACTACGAGAGGACGACTCCGGATGGCAGCATCGGAGAGATCGAACACCCTGAGAACGGTAGAACAAAATTTCCCATCATCCTCTTTTGCTCTTACACCGACACACAGACACACACCTACACACAGGTTGTGGGGTAAAGTGTGTGGGGGTAAAGAGGGTGTGTGGTAAGGTGTGTGTGGGTAAAGAGGGTGTAAGGTAAAGCGTGCGGGGGTAAAGATGGTGTCGGGTAAAGTGTCTGGGGGTAACGAGCATGTGGGGTGTGCGGGGTAAAGGGAGTCTAAAGTGTGTGGGGGTAAAGAGGGTGTGGGGTAAAGTGTGTGTGTGGGGTAAAGAGAGTGTGGGATAACGTGTGTGGGGTAAAGAGGTGGGGATAAAGAGAGTGTGGGGTAAAGTGTGTGGGGTAAAGAGAGTGTGGGATAAAGTGTGTGTGTGGGGTAAAGTGTTTGGGGTAAAGTATGTTGGGTAAAGTTTGTGGGGTAAAGAGTGTGGGGTAAAGTGTGTGGGGGTAAAAGGGTGGGGGTAAAGTGTGTGGGGTAAAGAGGGTGTGGTCTCCTCAATACACCTCTAAAGAGTAGGAAGATTTCTAAGGTCAGTAGGAGATGTTCTGGGTTTGTGGGAGATGTTGTAGGTTAGGAGATGTTGTGGATTTGGTGGGAGATGTTGTAGGTTAGGAAATGTTCTGGGTTTGGTGGGAAATGTTCTGGGTTTGAAGATGTTCTGAAGTCATGTCAAATCATTGTGCACTTTTCACAATATGCATTGCCTCAAATCAGCTTAACAGAATTTAAGAATGAAGGTGAATGATGTGTGTTTATCCCTGATGGTGAAGACTGGGGAGACTGTGGTGAAGGAAAAACTCCCTTAGATGTTATGAGGAAGAAACCTTGAGAGGAACCAGACTCAAAAGGGGAACCCATCCATATTTGGGTGATATCAGGAATGTGATTCTTCTTCTTCTTTCGGCTGCTCCCATTAGGGGTCGTCACAGCGAATCATCCGTCTCCTCTTTCAACCCAACTACCTGCATGTCTTCCTTCACCACATCCATAAACCTCTTTGGTCTTCCTCTTTTCCTCCTTCCTAGCGGCTCCATCCTCAGCATTCTCCTCCTGATATACCTCATGTCCCTCCTCCGAACATGTTTAAACCATCTCAATCTCATCTCCCTCATCTTGTCTCCAAAATGTTCTACATGCGCTGTCCCCTAATAAACTAATTTCTAATCCTGTCCATCGTCGTCACTCCCAACGAACATCTCAACATCTTCAACTCTGATACCTCCAGCTCCACCTCCTGTCTTTTACTCAATGACACTGTCTCCAGACCCTACAACATCTCAGGTCTCACCACAGTCCTATAAACTTTCCCTTTCACTCTCACAGAAACTCTTCTATCACAAATCACCTTCACTTCTCTAACACACTCTCTATTACTTTACACTGTTGACCCCAGGTACCTGAACTCTTCCACCTTCTCCACCTCTTCTCCCTGCAAAAGCACCCCTCCACTGCCCTCCCTCTCATTCACACACATGTACTCTGTCTGACTCCTACTGACTTTCATTCCTCTTCTCTCCAGCGGGTACCTCCACCTCTCCAGGCTCTTCTCCACCTGCTCACTACTCTCACCACAAATCACAATATCATCCGCAAACATCATAGTTCTTACAAGGTCAAGAAAATCTGATCGTATATCCCCAATCTTATCATCCCTACACTGGCTTCCTGTTAAGTTTCGAATAGACTACAAACTACTGCTTCTCACTTATAAAGCACTAAATGGTTTGGCTCCCATGTATCCCTCCAGTCTTTTAATCCATCATGCTCCCTGAGATCTCAAAAGCCTGGGCTTCTACTAGTTTCCAGAATAGCAAGGTCCACTAAAGGCAGTAGATCATTCTCACATTTAGCTCCTAAACTCTGGAACAGTCTTCCTGACAGTGTTCGGGGCTCAGACACACTCTCCCAGTTTAAGTGCAGATTAAAGACGTATGTTTTTAGCGAGTTCTACACATAACACACATCACATATCATAACCTTGTGCTCCAGAACATCTGATCACATCACATTATCAACTTGTGCTGTTAATATCATGAACAGCAGCTACGCTAATTTCTCTCCACTGCTTCTCTTTCTCTCCTTATCCCGAGGCATCCTGAGGTTGCTCCAGCTCCAGTCACATCCCACCTCATGAAGATTATGGACCTTTGAAGAAGTAGATGCCAAACTCGCAAACATCCCGAACCATCTAGAGACATAGATCATAGTACCAACATTTTTAAGTACCAACCCGAACCTCCACTCTCCTCCACTTCTCCTTTCCCTGCACTCTCTGTAGACGTCTTCCTCCTCTTCTTCTCCTCCTGTGATTCCAGTCTTTAAACAATACAGAACACTGGAGAGTGAGAACTAACATGAGCACTGGAATATAACATTATGAGTGATGTTCTTTTTACAGTTTTATACAGACAGTTGATGTTGTGGAACCATGAGCTACTGAGCAGCTCATAACATTTGCGATCATCACAGATCCAACACCAGCTTCTCCATGCCAGAGCCTTTAAACAGAGCCTCAAAGACCTCCAATGTCCAAACTCCACATGATGTGGAATCTAAATGGCGCTGGTATGTCTCTAGATGGTTTGGAATGTTTGCGGGGTCGGCATCTGATTGAGTAGGAGATGTTCTGGGTTAGAAGTTCTGGGTTAGGAGAAGTTCTGGAATGAGAAGATGTTCTGGGTTAGGAGATGTTCTGGAGTGAACAAATGTACTATGTTAGGAGATGTTCTCCTGCACTGACCCTAAAGCACTCTCTTACTTTCCTTAACACACACAGAAGGTTGTGATGGTTTGTGATCATTGTGCAATCTTCTCAGTGTAGATGACCAGGTAGATGAGAGCCATGACTTATGCAGTGTGAAGGACAGCATCTCAGGAGAACCCTGTGCTCTAATAAAAGTGTTTCTATATTCTAAACACCATCATTATATCACCATGGAGCTTTTTTGGACCGTATTAAATGGACATATTGTCTATCAGTGGATCCTACCATGCACACACACACACACACACACACACACACACACACACACACACACACACACACACAAAGTGCTGTAATAAACACGATTTCAAGGAAGAGTTGAACAGACGGAGATGTGAGTAGGTGTCACAGAGTCACATCATCCATCTGCTTCAGAGATCCATCATGTCCATTAAAACACATTGTCACACACTTTATATATACACACACACACACACACACACACACACACACACACACACACACACACACAAAATCTAATTTACTGTAAGTTAATGACACACACAATACTTGAAAAAACCTGCATAATGAATCAGAAGGATGAGGTGTAGCTCAGAAAATACAACATCCAGACACAGTTACTTTCAGCTGAGGGAGGTACATAGATGGAAATATGGAGATGGGGAGATGGAGAGGTAGAGGTGGAGATGAAGAGGGAACGGTGGAGAAAAGTCATATTAAATGCCAGAGGTCGAGTTGACCTTTATTTAAATAAATAAAATGATAAATAGATATAAATAAATTCAATGACAGTTAAATGTTGGGGGGAGGGGTGTGTGTGTGATCATTTAGCCTAGTTCTGGTGCAAAATACAATTGTATATGTTCAGACTAAATAAAAACAAGGTGTTTAACCATACTCCGGTTTCCGACTGTTGGTCTATCCGTGACAGATTTAAAAAAATTTGATGCAGCTCACTGGTAAGTGGCGCTGTGGTGAGCTATTTTTAGAAAAGACCTGCAGGAAACTCATGTGGACCTTGCGGGTGACCATGTTGGTGACCCCTGGTTTAGAGTGTGCGTGTTTGTGTGCGTGTGTGTGTGCATGTGTGTGTGTGTGTGTGTGTGTGTGTGTATGTGTGTGTAGACACAATTCAATTCAATTAATTTCAAACTTTTTTTTATAGCACCTAACAACTAGCAGGTAGAGCCTAGGTGCTGAACAAAGTGAAAAAAGCAATGTGCAAAAATAATAATTCAATTAGAGTTAACATAAAAGTAATAAAATATAAAATATTATAAAAGAAAAAAGTTAATAGTAAGAACCAACAATAGTAAAATAAAATAATAATTAAAACACAACAAATAAAATAAACATTAAGAAGAAGGAAACTGCACACCCTCTACTACACAACACAGGGTTTGGTGAATAAGTGGGTCTTTAGTTTAGCTTTTAAAGTAGAGAAATCCCTTTCAGAGGTGAGATCAGGAGGGAGGAATTCCAAAGCGTAGGAGCCGCTACTGAGAAATCACAGTCACCACACGATTTATATCTTGTTCTAGACACTTCAAGACATGATTAGAGGACCTGAGAGTTCGGCCCTGGGTATGCAGATGGATAAGTGGATAGGAAATGGATGGATAGAATGAATAAGAATGGATAAGAAATATGATTTTAAAAAGTTTTACTTTCTCATCATCATCATCATCATCATCATCATGATGTTAAAACTTACATTACTTTCTCTCAACCCTCAGTACACCTCCAACACACGCACACACACACACACACACACACTCACACACGTACTCACACACACACGCACGCATGCACTCACACAAACACACTTACACACACACACGCACACCCACTAAGACACGCACACACACTCACACACACTCACACACACACACACACACACACTCACACACACACACACACACACACTCACACACACACACACACACA
This sequence comes from Silurus meridionalis, assembly GCF_014805685.1. Taxonomy (NCBI): domain Eukaryota; kingdom Metazoa; phylum Chordata; class Actinopteri; order Siluriformes; family Siluridae; genus Silurus; species Silurus meridionalis. The sequence goes on along the minus strand of NC_060888.1, from coordinate 170,691 downwards.
CACACACACACACATGCTTTTCAGCACTTTACAGAAATGTGTTTTGATGATGGCTCTCTGTTGTGGTTTCTGTGTGTCTCAGTGCTCGAGTGCGTCTGTAATCGGGTTTATAAATTCAATTAGAGGTTTAATGTTTCTGTTTACTGAAACCCATCAGTGCTGCATCTCGCTGTGTTTCTCTGAATCTTTCTGTGTCTCCCTGTGTCTCGCTGTGTCTCTCTGCATTTTTCTGCGTCTCGCTGTGTCTCTCTGCATTTTTCTGCGTCTCGCTGTGTCTCTCTGCGTCTCTCTGCATCTTTCTGCGTCTCGCTGTCTCTCTGCATTTTTCTGCGTCTCGCTGTGTCTCTATGCATCTCGCTGTGTCTTTACCTGCATCTCTCTGTCTTGCTGTGTCTCGCTGCATCTCACTGCGCCTCACTGTGTCACACTGTAATCACTACATCTCATTGTGATCTCTAAATCTCACTGTTTCTCTATGTCTCTCTGAATCTTGCTGCACAATACACTGTGTCTCAATGCATCTTACTGTGTCTCTCTGTTTTGCTGCATCTCACTGCATCTCACTGTGTCTCTCTGCTTCTTGATGTGTCTCTCTGTGCCTCTGTGTGTTGGCTGTGTGATTCATCATGTGTGTAACTCATTGATCAACGTCACTGCCTCAACTTATAATAATATTTATCAATTCTAGTATTCAGAACTTCCCCTTAATGTCCCATACATGTGTGTGTGTGTGTGTGTGTGTGTGTGTGTGTATGTATGTATCTGTATGTATGTATATTTGTGTGCTGACTGTGTGTGTGTGTTGTGTGTGTTGGCTGTGTGTGTTGGCTGTATGTGTGTGTGTGTTTGTGTGTGTGTGTGTGTGTGTGTGTGTGTGTTGGCTGTGTTGGGTGTATGTGTGTGTAGGCTGTGTGTGTGTTGTGTGTGTGTTGGCTGTGTGTGTGTGTGATGGCTGTGTGTGTTTGTGTGTTGGCTGTGTGTGTGTGTGTGTGTGTGTGTGTGTGTGTGTGTGTGTGTGTTTGTGTGTTGGCTGTGTTGGGTGTATGTGTGTGTGTGTGTGTGTTGGCTGTATGTGTGTTGGCTGTGTGTGTTTGTGTGTGTGTGTGTGTGTGTGTGTGTGTTGGCTGAGTGTGTATGTGTGTTTGTTTGTTGGTGTGTGTGTGTTATGTGTGTGTTGGCTGTATGTGTGTGTGTTTGTGTGTTAGCTGTGTGTGTGTGTGTTGGCTGTGTGTGTATGTATATGTGTGTATGTATGTGTGTATATATATGTGTGTGTATGTGTATGTGTATGTGTGTTGGCTGTGTATGTGTGTTTGTGTGTGTGTTATGTGTGTGTTGGCTGTGTGTGTGTGTGTGTGTGTGTGTGTGTGTGTGTGTGTGTGTGTATGTTGTGTGTGTGTGGCTGTGTGTGTATGTGTGTGTGTGTGTGTGTGTGTGTGTGTGTGTGTGTGTGTGTTGGCTGTGTGTGTGTTTGTGTGTTGGCTGTGTGTGTTGGCTGTGTGTGTGTTGGCTGTGTGTGTGTGTTGGTTGTGTGTGTTGGCTGTATGTGTGTGTGTTGGCTGTGTGTGTGTGTGTTGGTTGTGTGTGTGTGTGTGTGTGTGTGTGTGTGTGTGTGTGTGTGTGTGTTGGCTGTGTGTGTTGGTTGTGTGTGTGTTGGCTGTGTGTGTGTGTGTGTGTGTGTGTGTGTGTGTGTGTGTGTGTGTGTGTGTTGGCTGTGTATGTTGGTTGTGTGTGTGTTGGCTGTGTGTGTGTGTTGGCTGTGTACACTTTCCTTTAATTCTCTGCACTTCCCTTTGGTATTGTTTTAAACTGGATAAGTGTGTTAACTGTGACACTACAGTGATGTGTATATAAGGTGCAATCGCGGGGATATAACACACAAACACACAGACACCAAATAAACAAATAAAGTATACGCAGGCCATGGAGTGTGTGTGTGTGTGTGTGTGTGTGTGTGTGTGTGTGTGTGTGTTTAAGTGGCTGCAAAACAAAGTGACAGTCCCTCAGGAGCAGATAAAGACACAAAATGAAAGATTCTCTTTAGTGTAAATGAAATATTCAGCACTTTGAGTGTGTGGATTGTAATGTAAACATTCTTTTATGCAAAATGTTTGATTAGGCAAACAGCACTCATGAATAATTTATTGGAATTTGGTTAGTATTTGATGAATGCGAGCTTCTGACACAAAAAAGGACAGGGGTTTACTGTGTGTGTGTGTGTGTGTGTGTGTGTGTGTGTGTGTGTGTGTGTTTTTGACCTGTGCCAAAATTTACACTTAGGGTTTAACCCCAGCAGACAGTGAGAGTTAGCCATCATTTTGGTTGCCATGTATGTTGGTAGCAGAGGGAATAGTGGACAGTTGCCAGCTCATCACAAATCCCTAGGAGTTAGGAAACTGCTACAGCTCTGCTGTTGTTTTTGTTGTTTATCAGCTTTGAGAATTGCTGCTGTTGGATCTCTGTAGACTGGTGTGCAAAAAAACAACACAGACACACACACACACACTTTTTATTTTTATTTTTCCCGGGAATTCACCACCGATATTGTGCTTGGAGTGTACACACAACCTAGCGCTAATGCTAAGGAAGTGCTCAGCGTACTCTACAGGACCTTTAAAACACACACCCTGACGGATTGTTTATTGTCTCCAGAGATTTCAACCATGCAAATCTCAGGACTGTGCTTCATAAATTTCATCAGAATGTGGACTTTGCAACCAGAGGAGAAAACACGCTGGATGTTGTTTACACAAACATCCGGGGCGCATACCGGGCAGAGCCCCGCCCCCACCTTGGGTACTCAGACCACATCTCTGTAATGCTAATCCCAGCATACAGACCACTCAGCAGGTGTTCAAGACCAGCTCGAAAGCAGGTGAGAACCTGGACAGCAGGACCCATGTCTGCTCTCCAGGAGTGCTTTGAATGAACTGACTGGGACATGTTCAGGGAAGCTGCAACCAACGGCAAATTCATTAACTTAACGTACATGTCAACAGTGACCAGCTACATCGGCAAGTGCATTGATGACGTGACCATCTCCAAGACCATCACTACACACTCCACCCAGAAGCCGTGGATGACCGCCAAGGTGCGTGCGCTGCTAAAAACAAGAGACTCCGCCCTTAGAGCAGGGAACAAGACGGGCTTAAAAACAGCGAGGGCTAAACTGTCCCGTGCTATAAGAGAGGCGACGCGCCCACACGCCAAGAGAATCCATGGCCACTTCCAGGACAGCGGAGACACCCGGCGCATGTTGCAGGATATCCAGGCGATCACAAACTACAAGACGACATCACCTGCTTGTGACCGTGACGCCTCCCTCCCAGATGCACTGAACGACTTCTATGCCCGGTTCGAGGTGCAGAACAACATAACCACAGCTAAAGTGAGGAAAACTCTATGCAGTTAACCCACGAAAGTCTGCTGGACCAGACAACATTCCTGGCAGAGTGCTCAGGGAATGTGCACAACAGATAGCGGATGTCTTCACCGACATCTTCAACATCTCCCTGAGCAGCAACGTTGTTCCCACATGCCTCAAGACGATGACCATCATTCTCGGGCCGAAGAAGTCTACAGTCTTCTGCCTTAATGACTATCGTCCTGTTGTGCTCACACCCATTGTGATGAAGCTTTGAGACAATGTTCATTGTTAAAAGCGCTATACAAAAACAAATGAAAAAAAAAAAAACTAAGTGCTTTGAGAGGCTCGTCATGAGGCACATTAAGACACAGCTTTCACCCACACCGGACCCCATGCAGTTCGCGTATTGTCCAAACCGCTCCACGGACAATGC
>NC_060888.1:156891-164391 GCF_014805685.1 Silurus meridionalis | reverse complement strand
TACATACACACACAAATACATACGTACATCTTCTTCTTTCGGCTGCTCCCATTAGGGGTCTCCACAGCATCCGTCTCTATCCCTCTATCCCCCTGTCCACTTCATCTGTCTCTTTCACACCAACTACCTGCATGTCTTCCTCACCACATCCATAAACCTCCTCCTTGGTCTTCCTCTTTTCCTCCTTCCTGGTGTCTCCATCCTCAGCATTCTCCTACTGATATACCCCATGTCCCTCCTCTGCACATGTCCAAACCATCTCAATCTCACCTCCCTCACCTTGTCTCCAAAACGTCCTACATGCGCTGTCCCTCTAATAAACTCATTTCTAATCCTGTCCATCGTCGTCTCTCCCAACAAACATCTCAACATCTTCAGCTCTGCTACCTCCAGCTCCACCTCCTGTCTTTTACTCAATGCCACTGTCTCTAAACCATACAACATCTCAGGTCTCACCACAGTCCTATAAACTTTCCTTTCACTCTCACAGATACTCTTCTATCACAAATCACTCCTGCTATCACTCTTCTCCACCCACTCCACCCTGCCTGCACTCTTTTCTTCACCTCTCTAACACACTCTCCATTACTTTGCACTGTTGACCCCAGGAACTCCTCCACCTTCTCCACCTCTTCTCCCTGCAACCGCACCCTCCACTGCCCTCCCTCTCATTCACACACATGTACTCTGTCTTACTCCTACTGATGTTCATTCCCTTCTCACTCCTTGTTTTCTTGTCTACTTTTCTCATCAATCTGTCGATCCCAATTCTGTTTTTCCAACCTCTTTCTCCTTATGTTTTCCTGCACTTCTTTATTCCACCACTTCACTCCTCCACGTCTCTTTGTCTTACTTTTTTATTTCCAGATGTCACACCAAGTACTTTTCTAGCTGCCTCCCCATCACTCCTGCAGTAGTTCCACAATCATCCAGCACCTCTTCACCACCACCGAGCTCCTGTCTGACCTCTTCCCTGAACCTCACACTAGTCTTCCTCCTTCAGTTTCCACTATCTTATTCTTCATTTAGTCTTCACTCTCCTCCTCTTCTTCATCTCCAAAACCATCCTACAGATGCTGTCTAGCTACATTGTTCCTGCCAACACCTTACAGTCTCCAATCTCCTTCAGGTTGCATCTCCTACATAGAACATAGCCCACCTGTGTGCACCTTCCTCCACTCTTATCGTCACCCTATGATCCTCCTTCTTCTTAAAATACGTGTTCATCACTGCCATTTCCATCCTTTTAGCAAAATCTACCACCATCTGCCCTTCCACATTCCTCTCCTTAAAACCATACCTACCCATCACCTCCTCATCACCTCTATTCTTCACCTACATGTCCATTAAAGTCTGCTCCAATCACCAATCTTTCATTCCTATGTTCACCTTCTACCACTTCATCTAATTCACTCCAGAATTTTTCCTTCTCCTCCATCTCACCCACTTGTGAAGCATAAGCACTGATGACATTTATCATCATCCTTCAACGTCCAGCTTCATGTTCATCAACCTATCAGAAACTCTCTTCACCTCCACTACACTCTTACTGTACTCTTCCTTCAGAATCCCCCCTACACCATTTCTCTTTCCATCCACACCATGATAGAACAGTTTAAACACCTCCAATGTTCCTGTTCTTACTCCCTTTCCACTCTCCTGAACACACAACATATCTACCTTTCTCCTCTCCATCATATCACAGACAAACAAAGCCTTCTCTGCTGGCCTAAACACTATCAGAAGCACTGACCTACATTTACAACCTAAATTCTAATATTCTAAATTTTGAAAATTGGTTCCATGAAATTGTATTAATTTATTTCGTGGCATTTCTCTCGGCTGCACTGCTTCAGTACGTGTATGTGGATGTTAGATTCTTTGTCCAATCAGATTTCAGCCTCTATGTGCTGCCATGTGAATCTAATCTGCTCAGAGCCTTCAGAATCAGTACTGCTGGCCTTTTTACCATAGAGAACATTACCAACAGGTCTGTTTCTTTAACCAATCAGATTTCAGATTCTCCTCACAGGGCAGATCACTGGACCAGAATAATGTGTTTTATTTACATTTTAATGTTTTTGTCATGTTAGTAGACAAATATTGATTGTGAACTGCTCCAGATGTTGTAGGTGCACAGTTGTGGTTGTAGTGTAGAGGTTTGGAGTCTTAACTGGGTTTGTTGTTTTAGTAAAATGGTTTTCACCTCCAAATCTGAAAGTCTCACTGTAATGCCACGTGTTGTTATATTGTGTTTTTGTATTGTATTGATGGTTTTTATAATTGCGACGTGATAGTGGTGTATTAAGAGGTGGATTAAGTCGGGTACGTCCTCACTGAAGGCCCAGGTACTATATACACGGCCCACCAATTATCCATAATACATACACACATACACATATGTGTGTCTTTCATCCTCTGACACTAAAAATTTTACTAGTTCACACGTCAGTGAGCTTCCTTAGCACTTATTCATTCAGTGACCTTTGACCTTTCAATTCCAGAAGCAGCCAACTGACAGAAGCAGAATAGCCTATATTTGTCACATATACATTACAGCATAGCGAAATTTGTTCTTCGCATATCCCAGCTTGCTTAGAAGCTGGGGTCAGAGCGCAGGGCACCACTGGAGCATAGATGGTTAAGGGCCTTGCTCAAGGGCCCAAGAATGGCAGCTTGGTGATACCGGGGCTTGAACCCCCACCCTTCCTATCAGTAACCCAGTGCCTTAACCGCTGGAGCTACCACTTCCCCTTTGTGAACAGCACCATTATAGAGAGGTTTTGTGTGTGTGTGTGTATGTTTGTGTTCATTTGTATGCGTGTGTGTCTGTGTGTGTGTGTGTGTGTGTGTGTGTGTGTTGTGTAGCTCAGCTCTGTAATCTGATCACACACTGCAATGAACTCATCGATTATTTTAAACACAGATTAGCTCTAATGCTAATGCTACCTATGAGACAGCCAGCCTGCTAAAATATAAATATATAAATGCATAAATAAATTAATAAATAAATAAATAAGTGAAGGTGGAGAAGATCTCAAACACTTCTCCTGAAAAAACATAAATACAATGATGACTCCCCAATACAAAACACTCACTGATTAACCCACTTCTCCAAAACTGTCCATCATCCTGCAGCAATCAGATCACACACACACACACACACATGTACATACATATATGAACAAATTGTTATGATAAAAAAAATTCTATATTACACCTGAGTGTGTGTGTGTGTGTGTGTGTGTGTGTGTGTGTGTGTGTGTGTGTGTAATTTGCTAATGGAGTGCAGTAGTATGCAGTGAGCCTCATTAGGTCCAGATGCTGCCCAACAACAACACACACACACACACACACACACAGATGTAGGGGTGGTGGAGGTGAGTGTAAGAATTAGTGCGCTGTGCATGTCACAGTGGTTGAAACTGAGAAAACAGATCGGGTACAAGCACTGACATCCCCCCTCCCGCGTGTGTGTGTGTGTGTGTGTGTGTGTGTTCAGTTTGTGTATATTAGCTAAATAAATCAGTTTTTCATCTGTGTTTCTGAGATCAAGAGATCAAAAGGGTTTTATATTTTTATTTTCTTTTTATTTGTGTTTGTTCACACACCAATAGTGGGCGTGGCCTTAATCTCCACCCTGAAGCTGAATGTAGGTGTTAGGAATGTGTAGGGTGAATCAGGACGTCCAACATGCAAAATTAACATCTCATGAATATTAATCAGAAGATCCGCATCATGAATATTAATAATTCACACATTATTCATCCACAGAAACAGTGTGTGTGTGTGTGTGTGTGTGTGTGTGTGTGTGTGTGTGTGTGTGTGTGTGTGTGTGATAATGGCAAACATCTGATTGTAGGGACAGACCAACACACACTGTTGAAAGAGAAAGAGAGAGAGAGAGAGAGAGAGAGAGAGAGAGAGAGAGAGAGTATTCACACTTCAATCCCTTTTATGGTAATTTGTTTGGCTTTTACATGTTTATCTTTCCTTCAGATTCCACTGAAACTTCTCAGAGATGAGAATAAAAACACCAGGGTCAAATTTTATCCGAATAAAAGTCAACATGAAGCCACAGGAATCTGCTCTGAGAAACAGAACCAGCAGTGCAGCGTAGACATGAGGGACTGTGAAATGAGTTCCTGTCCCCACTTACATTATAGCAGCTATAAACACTCTCTCCTTCTGCGGTCTCGCTTTCTCAGATCTCTCATTTTTCTCTTTATTCTATTTATTACACTTCATAAAACACAAAATGCAGCTCATCACATAACCATAAAAATAGTAAAATATCTATCACCATACACACAAACAAACACACACAAACAAACACACACACACACAACAAACAAACACACACATATATATATACGCACACACCGATGTAGGTTATTTGCCAAATGACAATCAACAATCAGCTCCACTTTCCCTCTCAGTATACTCTGTGTGTTGCACCGGAGTCTTATAATCAGTATATTAGCAGTGTATAATTACAGACAATATTTCAGATTTTGACTAATCCGTCCAGAGAACCTGCTGCCATTTTTCTTTATCAGTTGTCTTGTGCAGAGGAAAGTGTAAGTTCAGATTCCAAAGTAGTTCCATTTATCTTTATAGCTTCTGAGGTGTCACCTGGAAATGGTTGCAGGTCACAGGTGTGTCTTATCAAGAGTTCATGTGAAAAGAGTCACATTTCTTACATTTCTTATTGTGCTTTAGAGCATCAGTTGTGTTGTGCAGAGGAAAGTGTGAGTACAGAGTCAATATCACTATTAGTGCTGCTACTGTACAAATCCAGATTGTGTTAAGAAACACTCAGATAAGGAAAGAGAAAAGATCCATCATTACTTTAAGAAATGAAGCTCAGTCAATCTGAAACATCTCAGAACTTTAAATATATCACCAAGTGCAGTCTCCAAAAACATCAAACCCTATGATGAAACACGGTTTAATGAGGACCGTACAGGAAAGGCAGACCAAGAGCTACTGCTGCAGAGGACCAGCCTCCATCTCTCTTTCTACATTTCTTTCTCCATCTCTCTTTCTACAATTATCTCTCCATCTCTCTCCATCTCATTTGTCCTCTACTCCATCTCTCTCTCTATCTCTCTTTCTCCATTTCTCTCTCCATTTCTCTTCAACTCAATCTCTTTCTCTCTCTCTCTCTCTCTCTCTCTCTCTCTCTCTCTTTCTCTTTCTCACTCTCGCAGAATAATATTGTGAACTATTGTTTCTGATCTGTCTTTCCAGGAGAGAAAAAAGGTCAAAGTTCAAGAATGAGGGTCATGAAAATAATTGCTGGCAGCTCAGTGTAGCCTTCTGTGTGTGTGTGTGTGTGTGTGTGTGTGTGTGTGTGTGTGTGTGTGTGTGTGTGTTTTCCTGAAGTGAATCCTTTTAATTTAACACACAGCTAGTGAACATCTTGTTTTGGGATCCACCATATGTTTGGTTTGGACACAGAACTGCATAATTAACACACACACACACACACACACACACACACACACATACACACACACACAGGACCTTTATCTTCTGATGTGTGTTCTTATCTCTGCAGGTCAGGAGCTCAAACACCCCAAAAATCCTAAAAATCCTCTATTGCATCGATTACTTCCTGCTTACACACACACACACACACACACACACACACACACGCACACACACACACACACACACACACACACACACACACATAGAAGGTCAAAACTTTAAGGTGATCTTAGTGGTAAGAAGCTGAAGGAGTGATCATCTATTCTGTTCCTCTCCAGAATATACAAACCCGATTCCAAAAAAGTTTGGACACTGTACAAATGGTGAATAAAAAAGGAATGCAGTAATTTACAAATCTCATAAACTTATATTTTATTCACAATAGAATATAGATAAAATATTAAATGTTGAAAGTGAGGCATTTTGAAATGTCATGCCAAATATTGGCTCATTTTGGATTTCATGAGAGCTACACATTCCAAAAAGTTGGGACAGGCAGCAATAAGAGGCCGGAAAAGTGAAATGTACATATAAGGAACAGCTGGAGGACCAACTTGCAACTTATTAGATCAATTGGCAACATGATTGGGTATAAAAAGAGCCTCTCAGAGTGGCAGTGTCTCTCAGAAGTAAAGATGGGCAGAGGATCACCGATTCCCCCAATGCTGCGCGAGAAATAGTGGAGCAACATCAGAAAGGAGTTTCTCAGGGAAAAATCATCATCATCTACAGTGCATCATAACATCCAAAGATTTAGAGAATCTGGAACAATCTCTGTGTGTAAGGGTGAAGGCCGGAAAACCACATCATGTCCATGATCCAGAAGCTCAGGCGTTTTCTCAGGGCCAGGGCTCATTTAAAATGGACTGTGGAAAGTGGAAAACTGTTCTGTGGTCAGACAAATCAAAATTTGAAGTTCTTTTTGGAAAACTGGGACGCCATGTCATCCGGACTAAAGAGGATAAGGACAACCCAAGTTGTTCTCAGTGCTCAGTTCAGAAGCCTGCATCTCTGATGGTATGGGGTTGCATGAGTGCGTGTTGCATGAGCAGCTTACACATCTGGAAAGGCATCATCAATGCTGAAAGGTATATCCAAGTTCTAGAACAACATATGCTCCCATCCAGACGTCGTCTCTTTCAGGGAAGATCTTGCATTTTCCAACACGACAATGCCAGACCACATACTGGATCAATAACAACATCATGGCTGCGTAGAAGAAGGATCCGGGTACTGAAATATCCAGCCTGCAGTCCAGATCTTTCACCCATAGAAAACATTTGGCGCATCATAAAGAGGAAGATGCTACAAAGAAGACCTGAGACAGTTGAACAACTAGAAGCCTGAATTAGACAAGAATGGGACAACATTCCTATTCCTACACTTGAGCAACTTGTCTCCTAAATTGTCCCCAGACGTTTGCAGACTGTTATAAAAAGAAGAGGGGATGCCACACAGTGGTAAACATGGCCTTGTCCCAACTTTTTTCAGATGTGTTGATGATTTAAAATCAACTTATTTTTCCCTTAAAATTATAAATTTTCCCAGTGGAAACATTTGATATGTCATCTATGTTGTATTCTGAATAAAATATTGAAATTTGAAACTTCCACATCATTGCATTCTGTTTTTATTCAAAATTTGTTCAGTGCCCCAACTTTTTTTGGAATCTGGTTTGTGTGTGTATATATATATATATAATGTATATGTGTGCTGCATGAAGCAGGACATTTAGGGGAATAAATATTACCCATGAGCCTTTGCAGTTGAGGGTGATGGTGATGTCATGGCCTAAGGAAAGGTTACACATTCAGATTTCTGCTGCACAGGAAGTGTGACCTTTTACATCACACTGATATTTTGGGTTTTGTAATGGCTTACAATGTGTGTGCATACGTGCACGTGTGTGTGCGCACATCTGCGTGTGCAGGTGTTTTGTGTGTGTGCCATAAAGAGCCTCAACAAGGGAACAATTACATGCACAATGTTTTCTGGTTGATGGAT
>NC_060888.1:46891-151891 GCF_014805685.1 Silurus meridionalis | reverse complement strand
TTGTAACATAACTTTGAAAAAATGTTAAATGTCTGTATATTTTCTGAATTAATTACACACACACACACACACACACACACACACACACACACACACACACACACACACACACAAAATTCAATTAGAACTCTTTTATTTTATTACTTTAGTTGTGTTGCCCCCTGTAGTACAGTGAAGGAACAACAGCATTTACTCATGCGCTTCACACACACACACACGCACACACACACTTCACTTCACCTCATCATCTCATGTTCACTCGCTTATTTTTATAAACTTAAAAAAAATCCTTCTGTGTAAAATTGTTAAGAGACACATGCTAACATAGCTAGCATCACAAAATGTGTGAATCTCTGACGACACTTTCATTATGTCTGTTACCTTCATTATATCTTATGAGATTCATTACTCAGGAAATAATTTTGAACACAAATTCAAACCCTTTCTTAAAAACAAGAAGATGAAGATGAAGTACAGAGTGATGGTTGACTCTGAGCTCAGAATCTGAACTTCACCCTGAGATTCATACAGAGAGAATTTCACTTTACTGTTATGTTTATGAAGTAAATTTAAAAAAAGTTTGTTTTAATGTAAGTTTTGTGATTAAAGATCTAGATGTTATTGTAAAACCATTTCAGAAACCATTTCTCCATGTGATCTGATTCAAGGTGATTTTATTGAAAGATCTCAGCTGCGCAACTCGACTCTGTAGCAATAACTCTATTTATAACTCTATTTATATATTTATTTATTTAAATATATTTATATAACTATAGAGTTCCCTGGTGGTCTAGTGGTTAGGATTCAGCGTTAGAGTTGCACAAGCCAGTGCACTCTCAGTGCCAGTCCCAAAGTTTATATAACTCGAACTATAAGTCCAATCTTACATAAAAATATGTTTTCACTTATTAGATTTATATCTTTAAAAACTGATACAAACTGACAGTTCTTTACAAAACTGATGTAGAAAACACAACTGTTCCAAACATGACTTGTGGATCATCACACGTTATGAGCAGATTCCCTTCAGACCTTCAGAGGGTGATGTGATTCAATGAAATTTCTTCAGATTCATATCCTGAAGAAGATCTGCATGTCTTTCTGTTTGCTGAGTGTTGTGGTTCACATCATCTCAGTGTACATTAGATTAGATGTACCTTACTTCATCTCACTGTACATCATCTCATTATATTTCATCTCACTGTTCATTATCTCATTATATTTCATCTCATTATACATCATCTTACTGTTCTTCATCTCATTATATTTCATCTTACTGTTCATCATCTCACTGTTCATCATCTCATTATACATCCACTTACAATTATCCTATTTTTTTTTAACTGAGGGTTAAAGGCCTTGCACAGGGGCCAAATACTGCCAGCTTCCCATCTTCAGGCTGACAGTAGAGAGATGAGATCATGAGTCCTAATTCCTCCACAGCTGTATGTTCTACATCTGCAGAAAAAGCTCCTTAACACACTCCACCATTGTTTTTTTTCTTTCAATGGTGTCATCATTTACAAGTTAAGTGTTCATAATGTGTATAATGTTGTTAATAATGTTGTGTGAATTTAAAATGAACACTGTATGTGTGTGTTTGTTTGTGTGTATGTTTGTATGCGTGTGTGTGTGTGTATATGTATGTTTGTGTGTGTGTCTGTGTGTATATGTGTGTATGTGTGTGTATGCGTGTGTGTGTGTGTATATGCGTGTGTATGTGTGTGTAAGCGTGTGTATGCGTGTGTATATATGTGTGTGTGTGTGTGTGTGTGTGTGTGTGTGTCACAGGAGAGATGAAACGCCCCATCACATACTTAACAAGGTTAATTAAAAACAGTGCAGCGTAACAGCGCCAGAGACCATAAAAGGTGAGAGTTAAGAAAAAGAGATTGAATTTGTAATGAAAATAGATTCATAACCCCTGTACACACACACACATACGCATAAACACAAACACACACACACACACACACACACACACACACACACACACGCACTCTTTATTCGTTTAATCAGTGATTACATGCCCACATTAGCTAAAGATAATTATAGAATTTTAATTTAGAAATATAGGTTAGGGCGTGGCCAGTGGCACTGCAACCCTCCTGTAAGTATGCGTGTGTGTGTGTGTGTGCAGGTGTGTTTGTGTGTGATCGTGTGTGTGTGTGTGTGCGCGCGTATGTGTGCATGTGTGCACATGCGTGTGTGTGAGTGCATGTGGATTTGTGTGTGTGTGCGTGTGTGTGTGTGCATGCGTGTGTGTGTGTGTGCGTTTGCATGCATGTGTGTGTGTGTGTGTGTGTGCATATGGATGTGTGTGTGTGTGTGTACATATGGATGTGTGTGTGTGTGTGTGTGTGTGTGTGTGTGTGTGTGTGTGCATGTGTGCACGCGTGTGTGTGTGCAGGTGTGTTTGTGTGTGTGTGTGTGCATGTGATTTGTGTGTGTGTGTGCGTGTGTGTGTGTGTGCATGCGTGTGTGTGTGTGTGCGTTTGCATGCATGTGTGTGTGTGTGTGTGACAGTGTGCTTATGTGTGTGTGTGTGTGTGTACATATGGATGTGTGTGTGTGTGTGTGTGTGTGTGAGCACACGCGCATGTGTGTGCATGTGTGTGCACGCGTGTGTGTGTGCAGGTGTGTTTGTGTGTGTGTGCACGCGTGTGTCTGTGTGTGTGTGTGCATGTGGATTTGTGTGCGTGTGTGCGTGCATACGTGTGCGTGCGTGCGTGTGTGCATGCGTGTGTGTGTGCAGGTGTGTTTGTGTGTGGCGTGTGGGTTTGTGGGTGTGCGTGTGTGTGTGTGTGTGTGTGCGCGTGTGTGTGTGCATGTGTGCACGTGTGCGTCTGTGTGTGCGCATGTGGATTTGTGTGTGTGTGTGAGGTGTGCTTGTGTGTGTGTGTGTGTTTGTGAGCATGTGGGTGTGCGTGTGTGTGTGTGTGTTTGTGTGTGCCCTTGGGAAGGTGGGTGGCGGGGTTCTGAGGAAGAGGAAACAGGAAAGAAGAGAAAAGCACTGAAGAGTTGTGGATGTTAGTGGAAGTTTAGAGGAGGTTAATGGAGATAAGTGGATTAATTTTAGGGAAGTGAAGAAGTGAGGTGTTTGGTCCTATGGTTAAAAATGTGTAGAGTTTTTGATTTGCAATATTTACAAAGTTCTAGAAAAGGTGGCAGTGGGTGTGTCTGTGAGTGGAGCCAGAACATTATGGTGACAATTTCAACAGCCAATCTTTCATGTAGGGAAGTGACGTCTTTGGATGTTTCTGGTTAATTAACACTCATACTGAAAACATCGGTGGGAGATGCTTATACACAGTGACACTGCGACAGTTTATTTATTCTTGCAATTAAAAATGTCAACATTAAAACTAGGACCATGTTGTTCATGCTCTTTCAGACAGGAACTGTTAAAAATTAATGTGTTAAAATTTCCAAAATATACAAAGTACAATGTGATGCTTGGATTAAACCAGTGAAGACAGAAGATTTGATACTGACTAATAGCTTGTTATTCAAAACCAACACCACATGATGAATTAAAATTTAATGTAAATAAGATAAAAAAGTTAGGCAGTATTGTATTGCACCTTCTTGTTTATTCGTGACCACACACAGGGCTCAGATGGAGCATTCAAACCCACACACACACACACATACACACACACATACACACGGCTACACACTTCACCTATTCTAACCTGGAACATTTTAAAAGGTATAAAATAATTATGTTTGAAATCGTCAGGTCAAGTCAAATTTATTTCTGTTGCGCTTTTCACAACAGACATTGTCTTAAATCAGCTTTACAGAATTAAACAGTTAAGGTGAACAAAGTGTATTTAATTTTGTAACATGCTGTTATACGCTTCACGATTCTTACTTGCACACTTATTCATGAGTTATTGTATTTGTTGTGCACATCAATTTCTCACAACTGCAGTTAGAACACTGAGAAGCAGCTCAGGAGATCACAATGCTGTGTTTATTAAACATCAGAAATTAAAACTCATACATCAACATATATAATTTCTCACACACACTTTTCTTTTCTCCGATCGTTAAACTTACAAAGTACGAGTTAGAAATTAAGTTATGACAGCTCTATGCTTTAAAAATGGTGCCACCGGAAATGTTCTCCTATGGTTTGTGGTGTGTGTGTGTGTGTGTGTGTGTGTGTGTGTGTGTGTGTGTGTGTGTGTTTGACACAGCTGTGGTATTGTTGTTCTATTTCAGGTTAATTTGACACTCGACTAGGTTCCACCTGAGCAGCCCAACTCATAGACCATATATATCACACCCACACACACACACACACACACACACACACACACACACACACACACACACACACACACACACAGAGTATTTCACCTGATTTAATGGCGAGATGTGTTAAACTAACACAGAATCCAAAAGGAAATGAGGGACAGAAAAATCCCTCCTGTACTGAAGCTGGAAAATACAAAATAAATTATTAATAAAACAAACACAAACGTTTCTTTTGTTTCTATACAACCAACAAGTTCTTCTTCTTATTCTTTTGGCAGCTTCCATTAGGGGGTGCCACAGCGGATCATATGTCTCCATACCACCCTGTCCTCTACATCTGCCTCTTTCACACCAACTACCTGCATGTCTTCCCTCACCACATCCATAAACCTCCTCCTTGGTCTTCCTCTTTTCCTCCTTCCTGGTGGCTCCATCCTCAGCATTCTCCTACTGATATACCCCATGTCCCTCCTTTGCACATGTCCAAAACATCTCAGTCTCACCTCCCTCACCTTGTCTCCAAAACGTCCTACATGCGCTGTCCCTCTAATAAACTCATTTCTAATCTCGTCCATCGTTGTCACTCCCAACGAACATCTCAACATCTTCAGCTCTGCTACCTCCAGCTCCACCTCCTGTCTTTTACTCAATGCCACTGTCTCTAAACCATACAACATCTCAGGTCTCACCACAGTCCTATAAACTTTCACCTTCTCCACCTCTTCTCCCTGCAACCACACCCCTCTACTGCCCTCTCTCTCATTCACACACATGTACTCTGTCTTACTCCTACTGACTTTCATTCTCCTTCTCTCCAGCGGGTACTTCCACCTCTCCAGGCTTTTCTCCACCTGCTTCCTACTCTCACCACAAATCACAATATCATCCGCAAACATCATAGTCCAGGAAGACTCCTGTCTGACCTCATCTGTCAACCTGTCCATCACCACTGCAAACAGGAAAGGGCTCATGGCCGATGGTCCAACCTCCACCTTGAACCAGTCTGTCATTCCTACTGCACACTTCACTGCTGTCACACTGTCCTCATACATGTCCTGCACCACCCTCACATACTTCTCTGACACACCAGACTTCCTCATACAATACCACAACTCCTCTCTCCACCCTGTTGTACGCGTTCTCTAAATCCACAAACACACAATGCAGCTCCTTCTGACCTTCTCTATACTTCTCCATCAACATTCTCAAAGCAAATAATGCATCTGTGGTGCTCTTCCTCGGCATGAAACCATACTGTTGCTCACAGATGGTCACCTCTTCTCTCAGCCTGGCTTCCACTACTCTTTCCCATAACTTCATGGTGTGACTGATCAACTTAATTCCCCTGTAGTTACTGCAGGTCTGCACATCTCCCTTATTCTTAAAGATCGGTACCAGCACACTCCTTTTCCATTCCTCAGGCATCTTCTCACCTTCCAGAATCTTGTTAAACAATCTGGTTAAAAAATCCACTGCCATCTCTCCTAAACATCTCCACACTTCTACCGGTACGTCATCTGGTCCAACCGACTTTCCACTCTTCATCCTCTTAATCGCTGCTCTCACTTCCTCCTTACTAATCCTATCCACTTCCTGCTTCACATCTCCACACCATCCACCCTTCTCTCTTTCTGATTTTTCTCATTCATTAGCTGCTCAAAATACTCCCTCCACCTTCTCAACACACTCTCCTTACTAGTCAACACATTTCCATCTCCATCCTTTACTGCTCTAACTTGCAGCACATCCTTCCCAGCTCGGTCCCTCTGCCTGGCCAATCGCTACAAATCCTTTTTTCTTTCCTCAGTGTCCAACTTCTCCTACAGCTCCTCATATGCCTTTTCCTTGGCTTTCACCACATCCCTTTTTACCTGCTGCTGCATCTCCTTGTACTCCTGCCCACTTTTCTCATCACTCTGTCGATCCCAATTCTGTTTTTCCAACCTCTTTCCTCTTATGCTCTCCTGCACTTCCTCATTCCACCACCAAGTCTCTTTGTCTACCTTTCTATTTCCAGATGTCACACCTAATACTTTTCTAGCTGCCTCCCTCATCACTTCTGCAGTAGTTCCCCAATCATCCAGCACCTCTTCACCACCACCAAACTCCTGTCTGACCTCTTCCCTGAATCTCACACTACAGTCTTCCTCCTTCAGTTTCCACCATCTTATTCTTCTTTCAGTCCTTACTCTCCTCCTCTTCTTCTTCACCTCCAAAACCATCCTACAGACCACCATCCGATGCTGTCTAGCTACACTGTCCCCTGCCAACACCTTACAGTCTCCAATCTCCTTCAGGTTGCATCTCCTACATAGAACATAGTCCACTTGTGTGCAACTTCCTCCACTCTTATACGTCACCCTATGATCCTCCTTCTTCTTAAAATACCTGTTCACCAATGCCATTTCCATCCTTTTAGCAAAATCTACCACCATCTGCCCTTCCACATTCCTCTCCTTAAAACCATACCTACCCATCACCTCCTCATCACCTCTGTTCCCTTCACCTACATGCCCATTAAAGTCTGCCCCAATCACCAATCTTTCATTCCTAGGTTCACCTCCTACCACTTTATCTAATTCACTCCAGAATCTATCCTTCTCCTTCATCTCACAGCCGACTTGTGGAGCATAGGCACTGATGACATTTATCATCATCCCTTCAACTACCAGCTTACCATTTATCACCCTATCAGAAACTCTCTTCACCTCCACTACACTCTTACTGTACTCTTCCTTCAGAATCCCCCCTACACCATTTCTCTTTCCATCCACACCATGATAGAACAGTTTAAACACCTCCAATGTTCCTGCTCTTACTCCCTTTACACTTTCCCTCTCTCCCTTTACCAGTCATAGTACCAACATTTAAAGTACCAACCTGAACCTCCACCCTCCTCCACTTCTCCTTTCCCTGCCATCTCTTTAGACGTCTTCCTCCTCTCCTTCTCCTCCTTCGGCCAACAGTAGCCCAACATGTTTTATGCTGGATGCCCTTCCTAATGCAACCCTCCCCATTTATCTGGGCTTGGGACAATCACTAAGAGTGCACTGGCTTGTGCCTCCCTAAAAGCTGGGTTATACAACCAACAGGTTAAAAGGTAAAAACACACAGGAATTGCACAGTAAGTGGTAAAAAGTTCTATAGACACATGAATAGAATCGTGAGATTTTGTCTCTAACTGAAGAACTTCTGTAAGATGGAGAAGAGCTGAGAAGGTCGCAAAATGCGCTAGGTGGAGGTGGAAGCTTGTTTTGGAGCAGGGAATGTTGGAGACTTCAAAACAAACAATCAGTCAGCTTACAGAAACAACAACCTATCTCTAAATATGGACAAGACAAAAGAGCTGGTTATTGACTGGAGGACATTTACTTACAACTTGGTAGAACCTTACCTACTCTCTTAACACCATCTCCATAGCCAAGGAACCCGACAGAGGCTCATCCTCATCATGTTTTCCAGGGGAAATAAAAAGAAAATTCTGAGCGACTGTCTCTCTGCCGGGTTTTGGATTTGTGTCGTCCTGGGCACAAGACCCTACAGCAGATGCCTACATGCCTCCTAACAACAAGCGGAAGAAAAAGAGGAAGCAGAAATACAAGGAGAAGAAGAAGAATGAGAAAAAGAATGACAAGGATTCAATTCAATTCAATTCAAAGAAGAAGAGAGCCTGATGCAGAGATCAGAGTGAAATGTGAGATGTGAAAGACAGACAGTGGGCAGTAATGAAGTAAATGTACTAGTCAAGTCAAGTTTATTTGTATAGCGCTTTTCACAACAGACATTGTCTCAAAGCAGCTTTACAGAAATCAACAGTCAAAGTGAATGGTGTGCATTTATCCCTGATGAGCAGCCGTGGCGACTGTGGCAAGGAAAAAACCCCCTTAGATGTTATGAGGAAGAAACCTTGAGAGGAACCAGACATAAAAGGGGAACCCATCCTCATTTGGGTGACATCAAGTGTTTGATCATAAATTTTTCAACACTACAGAAAACTGGAGAGTGAGAACTAGCATGAGCACTGGAGTGTGTGAATATGAGTGATGTTCTTTCTACAGTCTTATTGTCAGGGATCCACCTGCCACGCCCCCTTTGGTGGCTCTCTATGCCTCCGCTCTCCCTAGAGGTCCAGGTTTAACCACGCACACCTGGGGCTCATCATCAATCATGCCTCCACTCTCTCTGGAGCTCCAGGCCTAATCACGCTCACCTGGGGCTCATCATCACTCCACCCCGCTCCTACATAAACCCCTCATTCACACCCACTCCCAGTTCGTTATTGTATGTGTTGGACTTCACGTGCGGGTTATGTTTTCGCGTTCCGGTTTTCAGACGGTTTTCACTCCTCTCATCCGGTCCATTCGGACTCCAGAATCCCGTACCGGCTGCGTTTCTCCTCCCCGTTCATTTCGGGTCAGCTACGCTTCTCCCAAAGCGCACCTCGGACTCTCTCTCAACCGAAGGACTGCCATGTGCGCGTGTGTGCGCGTGTGTGTATCTCTCATCACGCATGTCATTAAAACCCAAGCGAGCTGTACTCCGGCTTCTGCCTTTTGTTTGGCTCGCACCCTGACACTTATACAGTCTTTATGGTTATAAAACTAGGAGTTACTGAGCAACTCATAAAATAGCTCAACATCCGAGATCATCACAGATCCAACACCAGCTTCTCCATGCCAGAGCCTTTAAACACTCCAGGAGGTCCAGTGTCAAAACTCCACACAAATAATAGATATATCTCTATTAGAAAAAAGTAGCTTTTTTTTACTAAAGTAGCTTTTTCACGTTTCTGTACTTTACTGAAGTTTTTCCATTTTAACTGTAACTTCACTACATTTCAAAATTAAATCTTTTGCAAGTGAAAATTTAAAGGGAGCATTTTTACTTTTATTTGAGTTACATTTGACTATGTCTCTACTTTAAGTCAAATACCTGCTTTATGTACTTCATTCACCACTGAAGACAAATTAAACAAGAGCATTATGGTGTGAATAAACATTAACAAGGTTAAACACTGAAAATTTTAAGTGTAGTATAGAGTTTTCTAGATCGGTCGCTCTTGAGCTAAGTTCCTTTCTCCATCCTCTCTCCATCCTCACTCCATCCTCTCTCTGGTGTGTGTGTGTGTGTGTGTGAGTGAGAGAGAGAGAGAGAGAGATAGAGCACAAATCTGTCCACTCCATCAGTGTTTGGATGAAGTGTCCTGGTGGTTCCCCAGTATTTAGAGCAGGACATCATGAGAACTTCAGGAGGTTGTTTATTGTCAGTGTTCAGGAGCTGCATTACTCCATAATAATCACTTCAAACACCTCACTGTGTCCAACTAATCCCAGACCTTTACAATCCACTGTACACTCTATAATCTACACTGTATACTCTACACTATGTGTGTGTGTGTGTGTGTGTGTGTGTGTGTGTGTGTGTGTGTGTGTGTGTGTGATCTGCACGCCTGGAGAGAGAGAGTCTCTTTCACAGTTAGGTTAATCATTCTACACCTGCTTCTCCACATGACCCTGTCCTCCCAAACACACTGCTCACTTAATCAGTGAGTGAGAGAGAGAGAGAGAGAGAGAGAGAGAGAGAGAGAGAGTGTGTGTGTGTGTGTGTGTGTGTAAGTGTGTGTCTCTGTGTGTGAGTGAGTGAGTATGTGAATGTGTGTGAGGGGTGGTCCTGGAAAGTGTTGAGGGGTGTCTGTGTGTGTGTGTGTGTGTGTGTGTGTGTGTGTGTGTGTGTGTGTGTGTGTGTGAGTGAGTGAGTGGGTGAGTATGTGTGTGTGGGGGGTGTAGGTGTGTGAGTGAGTGAGTGAGTGAGTGAGTGAGTGAGTGAGTGAGTGAGTGAGTAAGTGTGTGAATGTGTATAAGGGGTGGTCTTTGAAAATGTCGAAGGGGTGTGTATGTGTGTTTTTGTATGTGTGTTTATGGGGGGGTCTTGGAAAGTGTGAGTTTTTAAGTAAAAAGGGCAGGGGCTGGTTCATCTTGCAAGCAGACCTGCAGCCTTTTGCCTCCAGTTCATTCAGAGACTCCTAACCATGCCCAGGAACCTGGTTTGGAGAACAGCAGCCAGTGAACCTTTGCACATGGTGGGAGGAATGGAAATGGACAGAATTTTGTTTTTAATGGACACACACATTGGATATCTTTGGATTACCAGTCTTTTGCCGTGGACTTTTCAAAATATGGACTTAAAAAAAAAACAGGTTAAAGTCTGTGGAACACTACACTGTCTGCTGGAAGAGCCCCTGGTCTACGGGAGTTGGTGTGACCACCCCCACACTGTCCAGAGCTTTGGTCATGAGGGTATGGGACTTCGGTCTCTGCGCATCACTAACCAGCTCCTACACCACTGGAGGTCCACACTAACAGCTGAGGAGCATGTTCAGCTGAAGAAATGCAGAATCAGTGAGATTGGCTCTACAAAGGCTTTCCCCTTCCCCTTTCCACAGCTGGACATCGCTCCTGACCTTGATGGGTGTGAGCGCCCCCTCCTGGAGTGCAGTGGTGAAGGGGAGATGAACTTTGGGACAGTGACGGGGAAGCTGGTCTACAGGGCCTGTGTTAAGGTTTTAAATAAGAATAAACTGAGTGGGAGGGTGGACGCCCAATGGAGAAATGTTCTTGGTTTTAATGATGATATTAAACCAGACTGGAGGCACTGTACAAACCACCGTTAACCAAAAAAGCTGCTGAGCTCCAGTGGAGGATTTTACACTGCATTATCTCTGTGAAATCTTTTATTTTAAACCCTGATGTTCTACAGGACTCCGTTCTGTTCACAGAGAGAAACTGTTTTTCACGCTTTTACTCACTGCTCCAGGTTACAGTCACTGTTTGTGCTTTTAAAACTTATTTTAAGTTCCTTTAATATGAATTTTACTTTTATTCTTAGTTTTATTCTTATTTTTAAGTACGTCAGGAGAAACAGGTTTATGTGCCAACTGATTAATTTTATTCTTGGTCAAGTTAAAAAATGGCCAGATGCATGAACAGAAAAACCAAAATGGCTCAAAACACTGACTGTGATGCCCTCAGAATCTGTGTGGTGATGTAGAGAAGCTCGGCTAAATAATCACACCAACCCCCATATTTAACTCTCATTGTCTTGTGTTATTGATGTCTATGTAATGTTATTTTTTTTATTTTTTATTTTATTCATCTATTATCTATTTATTTGGCTTTTATGTCCTGATACCTGATACCATCCAGAACATAACGTGACTTATATCCAATAAAGAATCGTAAAAGTAAAAAAAAAGTCTTTCATCTTTCGTACTCTATACTCTTTCTCCATCATGCAGAACAGCTCATTCATTTCTTTTTTCATGCATCAGCTTATTCTCTGCTTTCATTTCATGCCACGTGAGCTTGAACTCTTTCATTCTGTGAACACCCAAACACGAGCCTCTAGGGGACGCAGCATAGATGAATAAAGCTGATCAGCATCCGAGTTCAAAAAGTGCTAATAAAGTAGAGCTCACAAACACACACACACACACTGGGGCAAAAAAAAAAAAAAAAAAAAACACCAAGCAGGAG
This sequence comes from Silurus meridionalis, assembly GCF_014805685.1. NCBI lineage: Eukaryota > Metazoa > Chordata > Actinopteri > Siluriformes > Siluridae > Silurus > Silurus meridionalis. Next base: position 140,093 of record NC_060888.1, on the reverse strand, counting down.
AAAAAATACAAACTTTAACCAAAGACTAATAAGATAGAGGCAGCAAAATTCCTAAAACTGCAGCTGAGGAGGTTCTGAGTTTAGACTGTGTTAAGTGTAATGTCGTCAGAAGACTTTTCTTTTGTTAAATTAGGACAGTAATGATATACATAAATTCGTTTTTTTAAACCACACTACTGATGTTGTTTCCTGGGAAATGAGCAGCAACACACTGAGAACACACTGAAAACACTGAGAACTTCGTTTGCTGAAACACAGCTGAGAGATGTTCTTTACTCTCTGAGAGTTCACTCTGTTCACTCTGAAATTTTAATTTGATTATTATTTATTCAGCCTTTTTAACAACAAGCAAGTCACGAACCAGCTTTACGAAATCTGGACTTAAAATTAAATAAAGTCATTGATGGTGAGTTAAAACTCTCAGTGAAGATGCACAGATTTATTAGGCATGCTAAATGTCCTGTTATTGAGAAAGACATTGTACAGTGTGATGAGGGAGTAAGTAAGGTCTTATGTAGGAAATTAAGACTAGCTATGACAGTAGCCAAAAGTAAGAGTTGGACGGTCACACAGACATGAGGAATTTCTGGGACATAATTTTACACCCATTTCACTGTCAAACAAACCTGAGTGAACGTGTGAGAGTGAGGAGACGAAAGCATCTAAATATCCCAGTTCACCAAACACTTGATATCCATGATCCCTCCAGATCTGCTTCTTTACCTCACAAACACCTACTGACTAAAGACTAAACTAAATGAATGTTCAGCCTCGACTTGAACACTGATTGGAAGGCTGTTCCATAACTGTGGGGTGTATAAGAGAAACATCTGCCCTCCTGCTGTAGTCTTCATTATTTTATTCTTTGAAATACCAACAAATAGCCTGCACCTTTTGATGTAAATAGTTGTGGGGATGCCCTGGTGAGGAGAACCAAAAAAATTGTCTCTTGCCTAGAGCCAAGCATGGTGGTGGTAGCATCATGATCTTGGGCTGCATGATATTCCAAAGAATAACATGATGCCCTACCTTCAGAAACTTTCCATCATGAAAAAAACCCCAAACACACCACCAAGATGACAACTGCCTTGCTGAGGAAGCTGAAGGTGAAGGTGATAGAGTGGCCAAGTATGTCTATAGACCTGCACCCCATTAGGCGCCTGTGGGGTATCCTAAAGCAGAAGTTAGAGAAGCACCATGTGTCTCACATCCAGCAGCTCAGTGATGTCATTATGGAGAAGTGGAAGATGATCACAGCAACAACCTGTGCAGCTCTGGTGAATTCCACTCCCAGCATAATTAAGGCCTTGCTGGATACGATGGTGCTCACACTAAATATTCACACTTTTGTCAGTTTTGACATGTTCACATAGGGTGTACTCACTTTTGTTGCCAGATATTTAGACAATAATGGCTCTATGTTGAGTTATGTTTAGAGAACAGTAAATCTGTACTGCTACACAAGCTGCACATTGACTCCTCTAAAATATATGTTTCATTTTTAAAGTATTGTTCCTTGAGATGATACTAAAATGATTGCAGAAATGTAAGGGGGCACTTACTTTTGTGAGAAAGGAATGGGTGTGTATATTTGACAGATATGCACAGGGGTGTAAATGATCATTCTACCAACTTGTTAGTTTGCATAATATACTCACTATATGATGCTACTGCATCAGATGTGCATTAAAACTGTTGAGGTGAAACTGGTATACATGTTATGTCAAAAACATCACCTTTTTGCTACACATTTCCATGCCAACAGTAATGGTTACACACACACACACACACACACACACACACCTTATAAAATGATTTTCTTTTGTTATATTTGAACTATCAGTGACTTTGTAACACAGATGAACTTTTTGGATCTAGTGTTCTGAGTGTAAGTGCACTAGCTAGAGCACATAATTCTCCTGTGTATTGAGCAGGATCATAGTCCTGACTGGGATTTAGAAGGCACCCTACTCAGGGCCACTACATAAACACAGATAAACATATACAGTGTAAGGAGCAAAAAGTTTAAAATCACACCAGTTTCAAACCAGTATAGTCTGTCTGAATAAAGTCTCTCTGAACTGAACTATTGTGATTAGAATAAGGAATAGGGTGTGCTTTGGAACAGTGTTAATTGACAGGCAGAAACAAATATTCAATTTGTAGCTGTCAGTGAGGTATCACATTGTGTATTACACTGTGTGTATATGTGTGCCAAACAACAGTTTCTTAAAATGCCATGTGGACAAAGAGAACAGTTGAGGAGCTCAGGGTGATGTCCCACTCATTCTAAAGCAATGTAGTGAAAGTAGCCATGAGGGACACGGCCTGGGGGTTTGATATCCCACAATGCCGAGGGGCCTCTGAGAAGGCAGAGGAATGAAGCGTTTCACCTTTATTTCAAGGGCAGGTGTGCAGCAGGAGACTGAGGACACTCAAGCCCTTGTTATCTAATCTCTCATCTCCTAATGAAACATCTCAGCTGCACCGCGAGTGTGGGCCTCATTGTGCAGTGCACCCTAATTACCTCTCGCTCACTTAGTAGGGAACAAGGGGTCGGCGCAACAGCTGAAACTCAACCCTACTGGAGAACAGAGTGGACCGTTGTTCATGCAAATGCATTTGATCTGATCACATTTCTTTAAAGCTCCATCTTCAGGTTTCAAAAGAGTTGAATAGAACTGGTGAAGACTAGTGAGACAACAGTAAGCAGTGTTCTACAAAACCCCTGGTTTTCAATCTCATAGAGAAGAATAAAGAATTATAAGTAGGAAATTTCTTTTACTTTTATTCTTTTAGGTAATGAGTGAACAAACTTTAAAGTGAAATTTTGTATAAAACATTACCTTTTGTATTTATTTATTTATTTATTTTATTATTTATTTTTTTTATTTTAATTTTATTAATTTGTTTATCAAAGATGGTGCCGGTGAGGTTGGCTGCTGTCACACTGTCAGGGAACCACCTGCCACGCCCCCTTTGGTGGCTCTCTATGCCTCCACTCTCTATAGAGCTCCAGGTTTAACCACGCACACCTGGAGCTTATCATCACTCATGCCTCCACTCTCTCTGAAGCTCCAGGTTTAACGAGGCACACCTGAAGCTCATCATCACTCCACCCCGCTCCTACATAAACCCCTCACTCACATTCACCCGCCGTTCGTTATTGTTTATTTTGGACTTCCCGTACTGCATGTTTTGGCGTTCCGGTTTACATACAGGACTTCTTTCATCCGTTTCATCCGGACTCCAGAATCCTGCATCGCTGCGCTTCCTCCCTGTGCATCTCGGGTCAGCTACGCTTCTCCCAATGCGCTACTCGGACTATCTCTCTCAACCTAAGGACTGCCGTGTGTATATGTGTGTGTGTGTGTGTGTGTGTGTGTGTGTGTGTGTGTGTGTGTATCTCTATCTCACGCATGCCATTAAAACCCGAGCGAGCTGTACTCCGGCTTCTGCCTTTTGTTTCGCTCACACCGTGACACACACTTTGTTTTTGTTTATTTTTTAAAATATCAACCATTTTCTTTATATAAGATGGCCATCATTACATATGACAGAGCCACTTTTATATCTATTGGTATACAATCTACTCAATTTTCGCCATTTTTAAACCTGGACCCATGTTGACCAGGATCCAGAAGAAGAACTAAAGACGAGACTCGTACCGGTGTCCGCAAGGGAAACGAGCTGGCATCAGAAACAGGAAGGGGGTATGTGCTCCCTTACCTAGTATCTTGTTAGCCAACATCCAATCTCTGAAAAACAAGCTCGACCACCTCAGGGTAAGGGTCAAGATCCAGAGGGACATTCGGGACTGCAACATCCTCTGCTTTAATGAGACATGGCTGAACCCAGCGGTACCAGACTCCGCCATCCAGCCGGCTGAGTGTGTCTGATGGTGAACAACCACTGGTGCGACAGCACGAGCATCGTTACTTTTTCACACTCCTGCACACCAAATCTTTGACTACTGACCATCAAATGTCGGCCCTTCCATCTACCTCGGGAATTCAGCTCGGTTATAGTCAGTGCCGTTTATATTCCACCTCAAACGGACACGGACACTGCAGTATGGGATTTTTTTACACGAGACACTAACGCTGCATCAAACACAGCATATGGACGCTGCACTCATTGTCGTAGGAGATTTCAACAGTGCCAACCTCAAGCGCGCACTACCGAACATCCAGCAGCACATCACCTGCCCCACCAGGGGCGAAAGGACACTGGACCACTGTTACACACCATTCAAGAATAACTACGGGCACAATCACATCCACCATTTGGGAAATTGGACCATGCTGCTATCTTCCACATGCCTGTATTCCACTTCCAACTCCCCAACATCACTAACCCCTCCCACACCACTAACCCCCAAAACAACAGTAACCCCCAACATCAGTAAAACCCCAGCATCAGTAATCCCCAATATCACTAACACTCCAACACTACTAATCCCTCCAACACCACTAACTTCCCAGCACTACTAACCTCTCAACACCACTAACCTCCCCAACCACACTACCCACCTAACACCACTACACCCCACCCCACTACACCCCTCCAACAACACTAAACCCCCAACACCAATAACCTCCCCCAACATCACTACCCACCTAACACAATACATTCCCTTTCCTGAGTCTGGTTCCTCTCAAGGTTTCTTCCTCATAACATCTAAGGGAGTTTTTCCTTGCCACAGTCGCCACGGCTTGCTCATCAGGGACACCTTAACTGTTGATTTGTGTAAAGCTGCTTTGAGACAATGTCTGTTGTGAAAAGCGCTATACAAATAAACCTGACTTGACTTGACTTGACTACAACAACACAACCCATACATCATCACTAATCATCACTAACCCATACATCATCACTAACCCCTCTAACACCACTAAGCCCCCAACACCACTAACCCCTCAACGTCACTAACCCCCAAACACCCTCAATCACCACAAACACCCTCATTCCCCCTCAGTACCACCAAATTCCCCCTAAAATGATTCAGGATGTATTTGTGTGTGTGTTTATCTCTGTGTGTATGTAAGCCTCCAAACCGCCTCAATCCCTGAAACATACTCAATCCCCCTTAATATTAAACCCACTGTACGTTTCTCAGGGTTCAAGTCCTTACATCAATTCTTTTTGTGCAAAATACCATTTATTTGCAAAAGGGATTAATGCAGACAGGGATGGTGTGTGTGTGTGTGTGTGTGTGTGTGTGTGTGTGTGTGTGTGTGTGTGACCCCCCCTTCCTTCTTCCCTTTGCTCTGTTACTAATGAGGACTCGGCTTATCATACATTTCACTCTGACGTTGTGCCACAGGGCTGACAGGAGCTGACACTAGGGCGTGTCGCTGTGACACACAGGTGAGACGAGTGACATCGACCTGCAGGAGATGCTAGGTGACAGGTTGCCTGGTGTAGTAAAGTTCAAAGATGAAGATACTGACATTTGGGGATCAAAGAGCAAGTCAATTAGCACAGGGTGCTTAGCTTTCATTAGCTTTCCCACACACTCACACAAACATACACACTCACACACACTCACAAATACACCCACACACACACACACACACACACACACACACACACACACACTCACACTCACACAAATGCACACACTCACAAATACACACACACAATAAAGTATAGACCTGGAAATATACTCTTATCATCTCTAGTGTTTAAAATAATATCAGTGTCTAAAGGTCATGACCTTTGTCCTTGTGAGTGAGACACTGTACACTGTGATGAACACGTGACTCGTCTAACTGTCTGCTTCCCTCTGTCTTTATTCTCTTACGTGTATTTCTGCTCACAGGGGCATCTATTAGGTAATACATGTTTTAAATTATATATATACACATTTTTAAATAAATCCATGGAGGTTCTGCATTGTGAGTTTACATCAAGTTGATGACCAGCAGATGGAAAAATCTTCCTGTGTCTCTGAGGAAGATCATGTTAATCTTCACACTCTCTGGATGCTGTTGTGTAATGAGTAGTAGGGAGATGAAAGGATGGAGGGAGGAGGTTCTCATAGGTGAAAAAATGGATTTGATATAAATAAATAAATTCTACTTTTTCTTCTTCTTCTTTCGGCTGCTCCCATTAGGGGTCTCCACAGCAGATCATCCGTCTCCATATCCCCCTGTCCTCTACATCTGCCTCTTTCAAACCAACTACCTGCATGTTATTCTTCCCCACATCCATAAACCTCCTCCTTGGTTTTCTTTTCCTCCTTCCTGGTGGCTCCATCCTCAGCATTCTCCAACTGATATACCCCATGTCCCTCCTCTGCACATGTCCAAACCATCTCAATCACCTCCCTCACCTTGTCTCCAAAACGTCCTACATGCGCTGTCCCTCTAATAAACTCATTTCTAATCCTGTCCATCGTCGTCACTCCCAACGAACATCTCAGCATCTTCAAATAAATAAATAAATTACTGTTGTAATAATAAACATCTTCAACAGGTCACTATTGCCCCCATGAAATTAGATTTTTGTAAATGAACATGTACATCTCCTTCATTTCCTTCATCTTATGTGGAAACACAGATGTTTAAGTCATCACTCAGAGCGAATCAAAGTCTCAGTTGTTTGTCGCTTTCTGAGATGGAATGAAGTGTTTCCTCCTGATGGGATTCAGTAGGTCACTCAGTTCCTCTCAGTGCCCTGAGAACCCTTCAGTTTTCCAGGGATCGGCCGTTCCTGCAGCCGGAGGTAATTATACGCTGCATAATAATCAGAGCAGATTAGTCGTGTGTTTGGCAGACAGCTGTGTTGCGTCCTTCATTAGTTCTACTCTCATTTCCTCTGCACTGAAACTCATATTAAAGCCTTTAATTCTGCCTAAAGACCAGCCTCGTCTAGACGCTTGTCTGCCTACAGCTCAATTACTGCAGTCACTTCTTAAACCTCATCCACCCTCACCTCACCTCCTCAACATTTCACCACCTTAACATCTGCCCACCTCAACATCTCACCACCGCAAACATCTTATCATCTCAGCTCCTCAACATTTCACCACCTCAACATCTGGCCACCTCAACATCTTACCACCACAACATCTCATCATCTCACCTCCTCAACATCTCACCTTCTCAACATCTCACCTTCTCAACATCTCACCACCGCAAAATATCATCACCTTACCTCCTTAACATCTCACTACTGCTACATCTCATCACCTCAACATCTCACCACTGCAACATCTCACCTCCTTAACATCTCATCACCTCAACATCAGCACCTCCTCAACATCTCATCACCTAAACATCAGCACCTCCTCAACATCTCATCACCTCAACATCTCATCACCTCAACACAATTCATTTCAATTAAATTCATGTTTATTTGTGTTGCGCTTTTAATAATGAACATTGTCCCAGAGCAGCTTTACACAGATAATGTGGTGATAAACATGAATAAGTTCTTTATAAGTGTAAGTTTGTTATGAACAAGTCGGTGGAGACTCAAGAGGGAACCTCATTCTCATCTGGGTTCCACCGAATGTCCATTTATTACAGATAAACGATGTTGAGGTGCAGTGATGGAGATCAGAGCAAACTGTAGTCCTGAGTCAGTGTAGCAGACTGTTGATATTAACTACAGTCCAAATCCTCAAAGCTCCTGATCTTACTCCGGAATTTCATGGAACCAGGTATCATGTGCTAAACGATTGTTAAATAAATCAACTCGAACACAAACATGTCCTTCATCTTCAAAATTATTTCTTTGTTCAAATTAAACTGGACCTTTTTATTCCAATTCATGATTTGAACGTCTCTGTTTTCATTGTGTCCATTTTGTTCTTGTTGCAGTTTGGATTTTTTATGTTTTTATACATATGTTTTTAATCTTATTAATTTTTATCTGATTTATTTTTGCTTTTAAATACAAAACTGATGGAATGTTTCCAAATATAATTATAAAAAATATAAATAGATTATTATTAAAATATTTTTTATATAAAGTATATTTAAATATAAATACAAATATTATAAAAGCTTCTTAAAGCAAAACAATTGCTGTCAGTCTTAACCTTAACCCAACTGAGCTGCTTTTTACGTACCCACAAACAAGCAACGACTGAAGATCTTCTAAAGCTCTTAACTGACAGTAAAAATCTGTAAATTTAAAAAAGTTTAAATATTCTTATTATGAGTAAATGGATTGTTTCCACTTGAGATTCTTCACAAACAAATCATTTCAACAGAAATGTTCAATAAAAATATAACTCAATTTTTCACCTTTTCATTTATAAATATTATTTTAACATGGATATCTTAGATAAACATTTTTTTGTGTGTTTTTGTGTGTTTTTGGTGTGTGTGTGTGTGTGTGTGTATGTGTGTGTGTGTGTTAGAGAGAGTGTGTGTGTGTGTGTGTGTGTGTGTGTGTGTGTGAAATCTACCTCCATTTGCACACATCTGAATCTGATGCATTTCCCTTAATGAGCTCTCTCCGGCCGTTTAAAAGCAAGGCCCGGCGTAAAATGCAGCTTTTAAAGATCAGCATATGGCACATTTCAGCATCCCGAGTGGCAGCAAGACTCAGAGACGCCGCCAACACACTCTGATGGACGAGACCGAGCAGATGTTTCTGCTTTCATCCTCCTCTGTGCTAATAGCTGATTATGATGATGATAGTGAATTAAATCGCCTCACAAAGCAAACCCAGCTCACACAAGTTTCTCAGTGATTTACTGCTATTTTATATGAATATCACACACACACACACACACACACAGAGAATTAAGATGATCTTTTCAGGTTTAGAATTATACCAGACTACATCAGAAATCAACTAACTACATGTATGAAGTACAAACCCAATTCCAAAAAAGTTGAGATGTCAAATTGAACATCTGTGAAACCATGCATCTCATAAACCATATTTTATTCACAATAGTACACAAAACATATTAATTGTTAAAATGTAAAAAAAAAAGGTCATTTTAAATTTGATTGCTGTAAACTGTTTAAAAAAGTTTAGACAGGGCCATGTTTACAACATTTACTATTGTGTAACATCACGTCTGAGAACTGAGGAGACCAGTTTTGGGAAAGGAATGTGTAACACTCACTGGTTCCACTGTGGAAAAAAGAGATACAGACAAAAGTTCAGCACACATTTCCTCTCTGGTGTCCTCCCGTCTCACTCGCGGTTCAACCCACCTTCCTCTGGCGTTCGCCCGTGTCATTCGCGAATCCGCCCGCCTTCCTCTGGTGTCCGCCCGTCTCACTCGCGAATCAGCACGCCTTCCTCTGGTGTCCGCCCGTCTCACTCGCGAATCAGCACGCCTTCCTCTGGTGTCCGCCTCTGGTGGAGAGGTGTGGCAGACAGTGGAGGGTTTGTTTTCACCGCGGGACCCATCTCGCATCCCATGCAGGTGTTGGCCAAACACACACACACACACACACACACACACACACACACACACACACACACACACACACAAACACTCCTCTACACTTGCCCCGCACACCACCTGCACACACACTCCTCTACACTCGCCCACACACACACACACACACTCCTCTACACTCGCCCACACACACACACACTCCTCTAAACTCGCCCACACACACACACACACACACACACACACACACACACACTCCTCTACACTCACCCTGCACACCACCTGCACACACACCTCTACACTTGCCCCACACACACACACACTCCTCTACACTCGCCCACACACACACACACACACACACACACACACACACACACACACACACACCTCTACACTTGCCCCACACACACACACACACCTCTACACTCCCCGCACATACACACACTCCTCTACACTCGCCCCGCAAACACACACACACACAAACACACACACTTTCTACACTTGACCCGCACACACACACACTCTACACTCGCCCCGCACACTCGCCTCAAGACACTATAGATACACACCGCACACAGCCTCGTGCTCAGAGACGCCATGCTGAACACTCACACACACACACACACACACACACACACACTAGATATTTAGATATTATAGATGTTTAAGAAAAAAAATGCAAAAAATGGAGAGAGAGAGTAATAGAAATAGAGAGAGAGAGAGAGAGAGAGAGAGAGAGAGAGGGAGAGAAATGTGTGTTCTTTAGAATTAGAAATAGAAAAGAGAGGAAGAGAGAGAGAGAGAGAGAGAGAGAGAGAGAGAGAGAGAGAGAGAGAAGAATTAGAGAGAGGGGGGTGTAAATTGGTGCTGGTGGAGATGGAGAAAGCGAGTGTATAAATAAAGAGAGGATGAAGTGAGAGTCTCATTCACAGCAACCAGTCAAGTAAAATTAACATTCAAGTGTTGATGCTGTGAAACATCGCTTTTCCTGTAGCGCCTCTTGATCTTGTGTAGCGGTGTGTGTTGTTGATCTTGTGTAGCGGTGTGTGTTGTTGATCTTGTGTAGCGGTGTGTGTTGTTGATCTTGTGTAGCGGTGTGTGTTCTCGATCTTGTGTAGCGGTGTGTGTTGTTGATCTTGTGTAGCGGTGTGTTGTTGATCTTGTGTAGCGTGTGTGTTGTTGATCTTGTGTAGCAGCGTGTGTTCTTGTTTAGCAGTGTGTGTTGTTGTAGCAGTGTGTGTTCTTGTGTTGTTTAGCAGTGTGTGCTCTTGTTCTTGTATAGCAGTGTGTTATTGTTCTTGTTTAATAGTGTGTGTTCTTGTATAGCAGTAAGTATTGTTATAGCAGTGTGTTTTGTGTGCAGCAGTGTGTAGAAGACTGAGAATAAAACTCACTGTTTATTTGACATAAATTGATTACAACCTTTTCTGATGTATGTGTTTTATATATATATATATATATATATATATATATATATATATATATATGTGTGTGTGTGTGTGTGTGTGTGTGTGTGTGTGTGTGTGTGTGTGTGTTATATCTGTGTATGTGGGGATTCAATGGTTGCTGATGAAATTAGCAACATTAGTATTTAACATTTAATTATTCAGCTCATGTGTGTTTTCTAAAATCCATTAGAAATGTTTTTTATTTCCAATCAACACGTTTCCTGAAAGTTATAAACTTTGGTCATTTTAATGCTAGTGAAAAAAAAAGGGTCAAATTTTTTCGTTTGGTCTTTGTGGAGATGTTCACTGAGTTCAGGGTTTTGTTGTAGTCTTTGTAGCGAGCAGAAGGACATCTGTCAATCTCTCAGAGGTCATCTGTCATCTGAAACTTCATACTAACAATAGCACATTCATTCATTTCATAATCCACTTGTCTGACTGTCGTCTGCGCTTGTTTCTCTGTCTGTCTATTCAGGGCAAATTCCATTCCTTCTTCCCTTTTATATCATGCCGAGGTCTGGAACAATCTGCTCCCGGATCAGATCTACACTAATGATTTAAAACATATTGATCAGCATTGACAGGCATGTGAGTGATGCTTCACTGCATCCATTCAAAAATAACTCAGAAAAGAGAAGTTCAGAAGAAAAATCAGATCCTTGAACTTTCATAAACACCACACTCTTGTGATTATAGATCAATAAATCATGATGATGATGATGAGGATGATTCTGACGAAGCTGATGATCATCATCATCCTCGCCACCATCATCACCACCATCAACACCAACATACTCATCATCATAATAATCACCACCACCATCATCATCATAATCATCTGCATTAGGAGCTGCACTACAGATCAGAAGGTTCGTATACACAAATCTCAGTTCCTCACACTTCCTTTAGAGGAGTTCCTTAATCCTATATAGTTCTCTCTCTCACTCTCTCTCTCTCTCTCGGTCGAGTTAAACACGCTCCTGAGGTTTCCAGTGATCACTGTTCCTGCCCCTTGTCATAACTCAGACCCCATGTCTGAATAGACATAAAAATTAAGTGGCTCAATACACAAATTAGTTTTTGTTATTCACTAATCAATTACCAACAAGCTTTAAAACTTCAAATAATACATGAACAAACCAAATTAAGACAATTTCCAGTCACGGATGAGAAGAAGCAAATCAGCTTTATTGCAGTCAGTTAAGACCTGTTCCATGAAGCTCTCGGGAGAGAACCATCCTGACAGCAATGGCACCCGTCAGCTTTCACATGTGAGTGAATTAATATCCTCACGTTTTATATCTCACACCTAGTTACATTTGCATATTTCCTCTAATATCTCCTCCCTAACATTTTATATACACCAATCATTTTACGAAGCTTTGCATATCCCACCTTTTGCTAACGTGTTTTCTGCTACGTTTATACCTATTCTTAGTAAAATTCCACCCTTTTCCAGGAAAAGGGTCTTGTTCACCTCCATACGATTCTAATTTACATGTAAAAAAAATATCTCTTGATGGTGACCTTTTCTTAAAAAAAATCTTCTGTTATCCTGCCTGCGTCTTAAGCTCATGTTCTCATAGAAACATCATACTTCCTGTGTGTTTTGAACATTGGATCTCTTATACAATTTCTTGCAAATATTCTCCTACGTTCTTTATTATCTGACGATGTGTTGTGCCTATGACCCTATTACTCTTCTCATTTTTATATTTTTATATATTTTTTATATGATTTTTCCATTTTCCATTCCTACTGTGAAGCATGGAGGTGGTAGCATCATGCTTTGGGGGTGTTTTTGTGCACATGGGACAGGGAGACTGCACTGTATTACGGAGAGGATGACCGGGGCCATGTATTGCGAGATTTTGGGGAACAACCTCCTTCCCTCAGTTAGAGCATTGAAGATGGGTCGAGGCTGGGTCTTCCAACATGACAATGACTCGGAGCACACAGCCAGGATAACCAAGGAGTGGCTCTGTAAGAAGCATATCAAGGTTCTGGCGTGGTCTAGCCAGTCTCCAGACCTAAACCCAATAGAGAATCTTTGGAGGGAGCTCAAACTCCGTGTTTCTCAGCGACAGGCCAGAAACCTGACTGATCTAGAGAAGATCTGTGTGGAGGAGTGGGCCAAAATCCCTCCTGCAATGTGTGCAAACCTGGTGAAAAACTACAGGAAACGTTTGACCTCTGTAATTGCAAACAAAGGCTCCTGTACCAAATATTAACATTGACTTTCTCAGGTGTTCAAATACTTATTTGCAGCTGTATTATACAAATAAATAGTTTAAAAATCATACATTGTGATTTCTGGATTTTTTTTTTTAGATTATGTCTCTCACAGTGGACATGCACCTACGATGACAATTTCAGACCCCTCCATGATTTCTAAGTGGGAGAACTTGCAAAATAGCAGAGTGTTCAAATACTTATTTTCCTCACTGTATATAATTATGCTGTTTAAGTATAGTTAATGCATGTTGCCTGCATGCTGCTTGCTTATTTTACTATTTTATTAAAATTGCTGATTTTTCTAATCCCTAATCTAATCCATCATCCTTATCTGCTTACTGGCCTTTATAACGTATTACATTTTTATTATATGTTGTATGCTAAACTTTATATATAATAAAATTTACTTTAAATCATGGTTAAAAATTGAGTTCTCTGCGAAGCTGAGTATTATACTATATTAATGCTAAGTAATGTTTATATGCATTATATCCATACAGGACTTCTGACTGAATTTTGCACAGTGCATGATGCACCTGCACTCACCAACCATATTAAACCTGCCTTTTCTACCATTATTGGTGTTGTTATTATATTATATTACATATTATTATATTTACACTTATTATCATCATATTATAAACCGAACCAGCAAAATTTCTCAACACCTTCTCCTCTTTTCTACTCTTCTCTCCTCTCCTCTTCTCGGATCTGCCCACTTCATCCTTGTCTGCGTCTGGATGATGTTCTCTTTAATTGGATGATGTTCTCTTTAACTCTGTGTAGCTGGGGATGTTTTTACTTCACCACAGTCGCCACCGGCTTGTTAATCAGGGACAAACTTACACTTATAAACAATAATTTTTATCACCACATTATCTGTGTAAATCTGCTTTAAGACAATGTTCATTATTAAAAGTGCAATACATATAAACATTATAATACAAATAAACAATTAATAATTGAATTGAATAATGGAGTGATGAAGAAGTGATGATGGAGCGATGATGGAAAATAAATATCTGTTTCTACTTTATGTTTGACAGTCAGTAAATCTGAAACTTAGTTTCTGTCGCACAATTAAACTCTACACCTTTACCATGTGTGTGTGTGCGAGAATTACAAGGCTCAGTACAGGTTCCTCTTCGGCTCTCTCTCTCTCTCTCTCTCTCTCTCTCTCTCTCTCTCTCTCTCTTCTGCTACCAGGTGGTAAAAACTCTCTCTCTCACTCTTGAATTTCAGCCTCTTCAATAAACCCAAATAATTTAGTTCTGTCTCAATACCAAATTCAGATTGTATATTTAACACCTTATTAAACTCTTTCAAATTAGATTATTTGTATTATTAATGTGAATTATTTATCACTAATTACATTTCTAATCTGATCTCCCTTTATCCACCAGAGGGCAGTGAAGCTCATTTATTTACAGTAACACTTTAATATAAAAATGGAGAAGTATAGAGAAGGTCAGAAGGAGCTGCATTGTGTGTTTGTGGATTTAGAGAAAGTGTACGACAGGGTGTAGAGAGGAGTTGTGGTATTGTATGAGGAAGTCTGGTGTGTCAGAGAAGTATGTGAGGGTGGTGCAGGACATGTATGAGGACAGTGTGACAGCAGTGATGTATGCAGTAGGAACGACAGACTGGTTAAAGGTGGAGGTTGGACTGCATCAAGGATCGGCTCTGAGCCCTTTCCTGTTTGCAGTGGTGATAGACAGATTGAAGGACGAGGTCAGACAGTCTCCATTAACTATGATGTTTGTGGATGATATTGTGATTTGTGGGGAGAGTAGGGAGCAGGTGGAGAAGATCCTGGAGAGGTGGATGTACACACTGGAGAGAAGAGGAATGAAAGTCAGTAGGAGTAAGACAGAGTACATGTGTTTAAATGAGAGGGAGGGCAGTGGAGGGGTGCGGTTGCAGGGAGAAGAGGTGGAGAAGGTGGAGGAGTTCAGGTACCTGGGGTCAACAGTGCAGAGTAATGGAGAGTGTGTTAGAGAAGTGAAGAAAAGAGTGCATGCGGGGTGGAGTGGGTGGAGAAGAGTGATACCAGGAGTGATTTGTGAGAGTAAAAGGAAAAGTTTATAGGACTGTGTTGAGACCTGAGATGTTTTATGGTTTAGAAACAGTGGTATTGAGTAAAAGACAGGAGGTGGAGCTGGAGGTAGCAGAGCTGAAGATGTTGAGATGTTTGTTGGGAGTGACAACGATGGACAGGATTAGAAATTAGAGGGATTATTAGAGTTTATTTAAAGGGATCACATGCACATTATCAACTTGTAATGTTAATATCATGAACAGCAGCTATGGTAATTCCTCTCCACTGCTTATCTTTCTCTCCCCATCCCGAGGCATCCTGTGGTTGCGCCAGCTCCAGTCACCTCCCACCTCATAAAGATTGTGGACCTTTAAAGAAGTAGATGCCCACAAACATCCTGAACCATCTAGAGACGTACCAGCGCCAATTGGAGTTTGGACATTGGACCTCTTTGAGTGTTTAAAGGCTGTGGCAAAGAGAAGCTGGTGTTGGATCTGTGATGATCTCAGATGTTGAGCTATTTTATGAGTTGCTAAGTAGATCATAACCACAAATGACTGTATAAGACTGTAGAAAGAACATTAGTTATAATCACACACTCCAGTGCTCATGTTAGTTCTCACTCTACAGTAATTCTTAGTGTTTAAAGACTATAATCAAACTCTTGATGTCACCCAAATGAGGATGAGGTTCTGCTTTTGAGACTGGTTCCTCTCAAGGTTTCTTCCTCATAACATCTAAGGGAGTTTTTCCTTCACCACAGTTTCCATGGTGTTCATCAGGGATAAACACACATCATTCACCTTCACTGTTAAATTCTGTAAAGCTGCTTTGAGACAATGTGTGTTGTGCAGTAGAAATAAACTTGACTTGATTTGACTTGACTTGACAGCCCATGTAGGACGTTTCGGAGACAAGGTGAGGGCGGTGTGATTGAGATGGTTTGGACATGTGCAGAGGAGGAACATGGGGTATATCGGTAGGAGAATGCTGAGGATGGAGCCAACAGGAAAAAGGAAAAGAAGAAGACCAAGGGGGAGGTTTATGGATGTGGTGAGTGAAGACATGCAGGTAGTTGGTGTGAAAGAGGCAGATTTAGAGGACAGGGGGGGATGGAGACGGATGATCCGCTGTGGCGCCCCCTAATGGGAGCAGCCAAAAGAAGAAGAAGACGACTTTAACAAATAATGGGATTTTTATATTAAAGTCAGATGGAAAGAAACAGCTGCATTTTTTGCTAAATAAAAAAAAAAGAGAATCAGAATAAAATGAATAAACTATTAGATTTTTTGTACAAATAATGTACAGAATTTGTTTTATAACATATTCAATTATTACAAATAAGCCTGTTAATCAGTGCAGGAAGCTATGACCATAAAATAAAAACATTTATGTGTCAGATGATGCAGACAGAAAGATTAATATCAGAAAATCTTTAAGTAATTAAAAAAAATATGTATAAAGAATAAGATTACATTAACTAAAATCAACACACACACACACACACACACACACACACACACACACACACACACACACACACACACAGACTTGTTAATGCTGTTCAGGTTACAGCAGAAGGACAGCTCTTTCTGTGAGTAGGTTAATTATGTTATTACCGACGTGTTGATGAGATTGTTTGATGCAATTTGAAACTTGTCCAGAGGCACACAAACACACACACATTTGGACTTGACTCTAACAGTGTTTGTGCCTGGAGAGCGTTTTTGACTTGTCAGTACATGGAGAGGTGAAGAAGAGAGAAGGAACGTTATTTCTATGCAAATGACAGAAAAGAAAATTAACACTACAACACACACACACACACACACACACACACACACACACACACACACAAACACACAATTGTTGCTAGGGCAACAGAGATCTTCTAAAGCAGAACAAACCAGGTGACACAAGTGGAAAGGAAGATGGAGCAAGAGAGAGAGAGTGTGTGATCATTTAGTTCAGTTCTGGTGCAAAATACAATTCTTCATCTCTCACAGAAGACAGAGTTTTTCTCCTAACGTACTTAAAACAAAGAATAAAACACTGAAGAGTAAATTCACATTAAAGGAAATTAAAATAAGTTTCAAAAGCACAAACAGTGTCTGTAACCTGGAGCAGTGAGTAAAAGCGTGAAAAACAGTTTCTCTGTGAACAGAACGGAGTCCTGTAGAACATCAGGGTTTAAAATTAAAGAGTTCACAGAGATGATGCAGTGTAAAATCCTCCACTGGAGGTCGGCATCTTTTTTTGGTTAATGGTGGTTTGTACAGTGTCTCCACACTGGTTTAATATTATTATTTAATCCAAGAACATTTCTCCATTGGGCGTCCACCCTCCCACTCAGTTTATTCTTATTTAAAACCTTAACACAGGCCCTGTAGACCAGCTTCCCCGTCACTGTCCCAAAGTTCATCTCCCCTTCACCACTGCACTCCAGTAGGGGGCGCTCACACCCATCGAGGTCAGGAGCGATGTCCAGCTGAGGTAAGGGTTCCTCCTCTGCAGGACTGCTCTTGCCGATTTTGTAGTCCTTCAGCTGATCACGCTCCTCTGCTGTTAGTGTGGACCTCCAGTGGTGTAGGAGCTGGTTAAGAGTCTCTGAATAAATTGAGGCGAAAAGCTAAAGATTGGCTGGTGAGATGAATTAGCCCATACCCCCTTCCTCCAAGTCTACAAGCAGGGCCTGGATGTTCACTTGCAGGTTTGTTGGTAGATCCACGAATGCCAGCTTATGCTAGAGAGACGACGCTGCCAGGTTGTTGATCACCAGCGTCGCCCCTGTAGGACATCTTTGGAACTATCCGCTTGCACCTGCTCAGTCTGCATCTGATGTGCTCTGTGCAGTTTTATTTAAAAACTCATTACTCCAAACAGACACCCAAGTATTTAAAACCACCTCTTTTCCACACCAGGCCTCCTGGAAGCATATGTTCCCTGTCTCTCCACCCCCAAATCAAACTTCTTCACTTTTTTCCCAGTTAACCTTTGCTGACGATAAAAACATCAATTAAGATAGTTACCTCAGACTGGGATCCCACCACTACAGCCTGGTCATCTGCATATGCTGACAGGTGAAGTAAAGCATTAGAGTGTGTAATATTAAAACCAGAAAGACGATTTCTCAGATTTATTTAAAGAGATTCAATAGTTAGAGTGACAGTGAACAACCTTGTCTTATCACTCTGTACAATCTAAAAGGGGCACATACACCACCCTTAACCTTTAATACACTCTCAATTTCACTGTACTGCACCCTGATCATGGCTCTGAAACCAGGGTTGAACCCAAAGCTTTCCAGCACCTTCCACAAGAATTCATACTTAAACCCGGTGAAAAACCTTTTCCTGGTTTAGGAGAATCAGACCAGTCTTTAAGCCCAATAGCCTGGAGACGTCCAAAATGTCACGGATTAAGTACACATTTTTAAAAATCGACCTGCCAGGCACACAGTACCTCTGGTCATCGTGAATGATCTGCTCCATCACCATCGTCTCCTCTACACTCACAAACACACCGTATCCTAACCGCTAACACACATACTTCTACACTCACACACACACACACACACACACCCCCACACACCGTGTCCCAACAACTAACACACACTCCTCTACACACACACACACATAACACACACACACACACACCACACAAACACAGTGTGTCACATCTGCCCCACACAAGTGTCCCACAAGGCTCAGTACTTGGTCCCCTCCTTTTTTTTTTGTCGTTTTTTTTCTCTACAACATTCTAAGGATTTGAACATTTCTGTCCACACATGCTGCACTACACTGTCTGAGATCCTCCAGCACTACTCCACTGGTACCTTCTCTCAGAGTAAGAGGTAAGTGTACCTTAAGGCTCTTCTTTGTCTGGCACCGAGATGGTGGAATAAACTTCCCCTAGTTGTCCAAACTGTGAAGTCTCTGACTTCAATCTTCAAGCGACGGGTGAAGACCTTCAACTTCCTGAGCCACTTAAACTAACACTTTCCAAGTTTTTCTACAAAATAAAAATAAATCATCTCAACATAATTGTAGTCTGATTTATCTTAAGTTTGTAATTTAACATCTCTATCACGGGTAGATTTATTCATTGATAGAGACTCAGAGCACTTTTGTATGTCACTCTGGACAACAGCGTCTGCTAAATACCACAAATGTAAATGTAAATTTGATTACCAGAGCAAATGGAGGGGACAAGAAAGAACAAATAAAAGAAACCAGAGAAACCTCATGAAGCACACCCTTTCAAGCACAAAAAGATAAATTTAAATAATAGAGTTGCAAAACAGAACCCAAACTGAAGACAGAAGAACTAACTGGACTCAAAACAAACCAACTTGGTAAGCTAAATGTTGCCTTGCAGGAACATTGAGGTTGACATAAAAAGTATAAAAAAAGGAAATATAGAAAACTCTACAAACCAATTTAACCAGAATATAAGTGCTTTACTGACAGCATTATAATAGAAGACAGTCTGAACCTTACACATTTTGAGTTGCTATTTAAGATCTTGCCCTTCTCATCAAAGACATCTTTACTACACCACTACAGTAGCAGCAGCAGCTGGTGCCTGCACCTTTGAATATCCAGCAGATGTCCAGTCTGAAAAGAGCCGACAAAAACACACCTGTCACGCTTTAGGGAACTTAAGAAATAAAAGAGGATATGAAATAATATAGAATATCAATTATGTCAGACATTCTTATTGACTCCAGTGAAAGTTTCTTAGAAGAAAGGAAGCTCTAACCAGACTCGAAAATTATCAAAATCTGGTTCCTGAAAACAGGTGATTGCCAGAGAGCAGACAAACAGGCTAAACCAACTGTCTACTAGCTGCACAAAGTCAACATTTAGGGCCCACTATAATTATACTGTGTCTGTTCCCTGAGCAAAATTTTAAATGTAGAAATTCACAGAATGTTTCTTTAAGTAACCTAATTAACATGTACTGTGTCCTATCCAGTTAACAGAAAAGTGGATTAAACCAAATTAATATGTAGCATTAAATGAAGCTACATATAGTAACATACACCAGCCCCGTCTGGCATTGGAGGCAGAATCGCAGCTATTTATAACAAAAATCTGAGCATCACACAAAAAAATAAACACAAATGTAACACAAAGTTCTTTACACCAACATAAAATATGTAACTTCCAAAAGCAGGCATAGTCAGTCAATTCCAATAATTATTATTTATAGTTACCAACACAGCCATTATGGTTGCAAAAGCCAGTGCACTCTTAGTGCCGGTCCCAAGCCCGGATAAATAGGGAGGGTTGCGTTAGGAGGGGCATCCAGCATAAAACATGTGCCAGATCGAACATGTGGATCACGAATAAAAATTTCATACCGGATCAGTCGAGGCCCGGGTTACCAATGACTGCCACATGTATTGTTAGCCTACAGGGTACCGGTGGAAATTGGGCTGCTGTTGGCTGAAGGAGGAGAAGGAGAGGATGAAGATGTCTACAGAGGTGACAGGGAAAGGAGAAGTGGAGGAGAGTGGAGGTTCAGGTTGGTAATTGAAATGTTGGTACTATGACTGGTAAAGGGAGAGAGGGAGCTGATATGATGAAGAGGAGAAAGGTAGATATTTCAAGTGTTCATGAGACCAAGTGAAAAGGGAGTAAGAGCAGAAACATTGGAGGTGTTTAAACTGTTCTATCATGGTGTAAAAATGGTGTAGTGGTGATTCCGAAGGAAGAGTACAGTAAAAGTGTAGTGGAGGTGAAGAGAGTTTCTGATAGGGTGATGAATGTGAAGCTGGAAGTTGAAGGGTTGATGATAAATGTTATCAGTGCCTATGCTCCACAAGTCGGCTGTGAGATGGAGGAGAAAGAAAAATCATGGAGTGAGTTAGATGAGGTGGGAAAAGGGTGAACCTAGGAATGAACGATTGGTGATTGGGGCAGACTTTAATGGGCATGTAGGTGAAGGGAACAGAGGTGATGAGGAGATGATGGTAGGTATGGCTTTAAGGAGAGGAATGTGGAAGGGCAGATGGTGGTAGATTTTGCTAAAAGGATGGAAATCTAGGGTTAGGGTTAGGGTATTTTAAGAAGAAGGAGGATTTTAAGAAGAAGGAGGAACATGTCAAAGGGTGACATACAAGAGTCAAGGAAGGTGCACAGAGGTGGACTATGTTCTATGCAGGAGATGCAACCTGAAGGAGATTGGAGACTGTAAGGTGTTGGTGGGGGACAATGTAGCTAGACAGCATCGGTCTGTAGGATGGTTTTGGAGGTGAAGAAGAAGAGGAGGAGAGTGAGGACTGCAAGAAGAATAGGATGGTGAAAACTGAAAGAAGAAGACTGTAGTGTGAGATTCAGGAATAGGTCAGACAGGAGCTCGGTGGTGGTGAAGAGGTGCTGGATGATTGGGCAACTACTGCAGAAGTGATAAGGAGACAGCTAGAAAGGTACTTGGTGTAACATCTGGAAATAGAAAGGAAGACAAAGAGACATGGTGGTGGAATTAGGAAGTACAGGAGAGCAGAAGGAGAAAGAGGTTGGCAAAACAGAATTAGGATCAACAGAGATGAGAAAAGTAGGCAGGAGAACAAGGAGATGCAGCAGCAGGTAAAGGGGATGTGGAAATGTGGAAAAGATGGAGATGGAAATGTGTTGACTAATGAGGAGAGTGTGTTGAAGATGGAGGGAGTATTTTGAGCCACTGATGAATGAGGAAAATGAGAGAGAGAGAGAGAGAGAGAGAGAGAGAAGGTTGGATGATGTGGAGATGGTGAAGCAGGAAGTGGATAGGATTAGTAAAGAAGAAGTGAGAGCAGCTATTAAGAGAATGGAAAGTCGTTAGGAACAGATGACATCAGTAGAAACATGGGGATGTTTAGGAGAGATGGCAGTGGAGCTTTTAACCAGATTGTTTAACAAGATTCTGGAAGGTGAGAAGATGCCTGAAGAATGGAGAAGGAGTGTGCTGATAACGATCTTTAAGAATAAGTGAGATGTGCAGACTTGCAGTAACTACAGTAGAATAAAGTTGATCAGTCACACCATGAAGTTATGGGAAAGAGTAGTGGAGGAGGTGACCATCTGTGAACAGCAGTATGGTTTCATGCCGAGAAAGAGCACCACAGACGCAGTATTTGCTTTGAGAATGTTAACGGAGAAGTATAGAGGAGGTCAGAAGGAGTTTCATTGTGTGTTTGTGGATTTAGAGAAAGCGTACGACAGGGTGGAGAGAAAAGTTGTGGTATTGTATGAGGAAGTCTGGTGTGTCAGAGAAGCATGTGAGGGTGGTGCAGGACATGTATTCCTGTTTGCAGTGGTGACGGACAAGTTGAAGGATGAGGTCAGACAGGAGTCTCCATGGACTTTGATGTTTGCGGATGATATTGTGATTTGTGGTGAGAGTAGGGAGCAGGTGGAGAAGGGCCTGAAAAGGTGGAGGTACACGCTGGAGAGAAGAGGAATGAAAGTCAGAGTACATGTCTGAGTACATGTGTGTGAATGAGAGGGAGGGCAGTGGAGGGGTGCAGTTGCAGGGAGAAGAGGTGGAAAAGGTGGAGGAGTTCAGGTACCTGGGGTCAACAATGTGTAAGGTAATGGAGAGTGTGTTAGAGAAGTGAAGAAAAGAGTGCAGGCAGGGTGGAGTGGGTGGAGAAGAGTGATAGCAGGAGTGATTTGTGATAGAAGAGTATCTGTTAGAGTGAAAGGGAAAGTTTACAGGACTGTGGTGAGACCTGAGATGTTGTATGGTTTAGAAACAGTGGCATTGAGTAAAAGACAGGAGGTGGAGCTGGAGGTAGCAGAGCTGAAGATGTTGAGATGTTCGTTAGAAGTGGCGAGGATAGACAGGATTACAAACAAGTTTATTAGAGGGACAGCACATGTAGGACGTTTGGAGACAAGGTGAGGGAGGTGAGACTGAGATGGTTTGGACATGTGCAGAGGAGGGGACATGGGGTATATCAGTAGGAGAATGCTGAGGATGGAGACACCAGGAAGGAGGAAAAGAGGAAGGCCAGGAGGAGGTTTATGGATGTGGTTAGGGAAGGCATGCAGGTAGTTGGTGTGACAGAGGCAGATGTAGAGGACGGGGGGTATGGAGACGGATGATCTGCTGTTGCGACCCATATTGGGAGAAGCCGAAAGAAGAAGATTATTTATAGTTCCCCAGGGGCCTGAATCTGATTTTCTCATTTAAATTGAAGATTAAATTTGATATCCAGCTACTTCTTTATACAAAATATTAATTGTTGGTGACTTTAGAATTTATTTTGATAATCAAAAGATTCCCTATTAACAGCAGTTGTGTCCATTCTGGATTCTAGTCTAGATTCTAGTAGGAATTAAGAATATAAGAATGTTATATAAATAAATAAGAATGTTATAGGACCCACTCATGGTGACACACTTTCGATTTAATATAAAATTATAGTTATAATTCAAGTCTAAATCTATATTAGATCATTACCTCATCTCTTTTAAAATCTGCCTCAGTCATTGCATTAGTACCTCGCCACTTCATCGTGTTAAACACATTCACGTTGTCAGGAATCCACCTGCCACGCCCCCTTCGGCGGCTGTCATGCCCCCGCTTTCTCTGAATCTCCCGGCTTCAATTGTGCACACCTGGGACTAGTTAAGCACTCATCCCCGCTCCTACATAAACCCCTCACTCACACTCACCCCTTGGTCCGTTATTGTTCGTATATGTTGGTGTGTGATGGGGTTTGGTTCATGTTTATTCGCCTATGTGTTGTTGTCGTGTATTCCTCCGCGTTCCTTTCCTCGCGGACTCCGCACTCTCTCCACGGCTGTGCTTTCTCTCCAATGCGCACCCGGATTACCCCTATCCTTGCGTGCGTTCATCCCTGGACATTGTGGACCTCGCCCCTCAAGGGCGTACCACGGCTATCTCATTTGTGACTATTACGGGACTGCTTTGTGTTTGTGTTTTAATGATATTTTATTAAACCAAAGCGAATTAAGCTCTGGCTTCTGCCTCTGTTCGTTCGCCGCATGACACACGTCAACTACAGCAGCTAGTTTTATTAATAATCTTCCGGAAATGACGATATTATTAGATCTCCGTCTGACGCCGTACGAGAATTAGTACGAGAATGATCGCCTTCTTTTACCTTAGAAATATTGCTGAAATATGAAATATGATGTCGTTTCAGGATGCATAAAAACTAGTTGATGCTTTTTGCTTCAGTTAGTTCAGAATGCAGCAGCAAGAGTCCTCACTAGATCTTTTTTTCCATCGCCACACTTTTCTGCAAATATTTTTTTCCGCACTACAACACTTTAAACTCTGGACTGTCACTTTAACTGTGGACTTGCACAGCACAGTGCACTTTATACCACATCACACTGCACACGGTCACTTTAAGGACAATCGCATCAACCACCTTATGTGATTACTGTTTATTGTCATAAGCATACCTTGTATATACACATTTTCCTTATATATATCTCTATATATTTTAAATCTTACATAAATATTGCTTTATTTACCTGCCTCTTTTTCCTTGTTTTATTTTTCTGCCTATTCTATTCCCTCATGCCGGACAGTCGTATAAAGCATTTCACTGCATGTCATACTCTGTATGTATGTGTATGTGTGACAAATAAAATTTGATTCGATTTGATTTGGATCAGTTGTCCTGGTCCCTTTGCAAAAAAACAGCCCCAAAGCATGATGTTTTGACGTCCATCACAGTAGGTATGGTGTTCTTTGGATGCAACTCAAAAATATGAGCACATCAGCCCTGTTTTAATCATCTACACTGCTCCTAATTACATCTCACACTGATTATAAAATACTACTACTGACATAAAAGCACTTAACGCTCTCACGCTGCAGTATCTGAGTGAACCAGTATGATCCTCCACGCCTACTTAGATCAAAAGGTGCCGGCTATTTGTTGGTACCTCAAATAATGAAGACTCAGGGGGCAGATGTTTCTCTTATAAACCCCACAGTTATGGAACAACCTTCCAATCAGTGTTCGGGACTCAGACACAGTCTCAGTGTTCAAGTCGAGGCTGAACACATATTTATTTAGTGGAGTGTTTAGTCAGTAGGTGTTTGTGAGGTAAAGGAGCAGATCTGGAGGGATCATGGATATGGAGTGTTTGGTGAACTGGGATATTTGGATGCTGTCATCTCCTCACTCTCACACGTTCACTCAGGTTTGTTGGTGGTGGTCTGGTGGGTCGTCTCTTATCCCAGAGATCCTCATGTCGTGTCTGTGTTACCCCCACCACACACACACACACACACACACACACACACACACACACACACACAAAACACCTGCTGATTTATACACATACACACACAAATTTGCCCTGTGTGCTTTTCCTCTTGCTGTTTGTTCAGTTTGAGTAAATGCTGAATAAATATTTATTGCACATAAAGGAGTCATTTTCTCATTATAAAAGATTAAACCTACACCAAGAGGTTGAACGTTTTTTGTTTAATTTGCACAGGAATAAACACAGTGAGATGTTCACAGCAACACACAGTTTTAAACATAAACACAGTTATTGTAATTGTGTTATTTCTTATTTATATACAAAAACAGCTCAATTATAAAGGCATAAACATCACACTTGTACAATTATGCCCATTTAGCTACTCAGCAACTTCTTACAACAACGAGATACAAACAGTGAGGTAAAAACCCAAAAGAGGAAAAAACACAATGAGGGGAAAATGCAATGAGGTAGAAACACAACAAGGAAAAACACATTGAGGTAAAAAAACAGTGACTTAAAAACACAATGAGGTAAAATCACAGGGAGGTAGTGATTGTGGGGTGTTTATACCTTAATGCTTTACCTTATTGTGTTTTTACTTAATTGTGTTAAAAAAAAAAAACACAATTCCGTAAAATGCACCGATGTAGAAAAACAATGAGGTAAAACACAATAAGGGTAAAAACACAATGAGGTAAAGAGTTATTTTAAAACCTAAACATATACATTATCTAAATTTGATCTGTTATATACAACTGTTAGCAAATTTAGTCTTAGAGATCCGGACCATTTCCTAATTTGCAAATTCAACATATTCATAGATCTAATATTCTTAAAAAGAACAAAATTCTACTATTACACACACACACACACACACACACACACACACACACACACACACAACATGTTTAGAATGATAAAGTTATTGAGTTGACTATGTATTAGCCTTTGTGTTTTCAGCTTCTTTAAGATGGTTTGTTGTATGTAAGCTAGTTATATACAGAATCACATCAGTGTATGTGACAGGACTGGGAGCGAGGAGAAGCTGATCAGGTGATTAGATGTAAGATTAGACATCTGTCTTTAAGATATGCGGTAAAAGTCATGTATCTGGGTTGCAGCAGATGATGGTTTTAGTGGTGAAAGAGATTTACTGACAAAAGCAGATGAAAGGATATATAAGAATATATATACTGTGTATATATATATATATATATATATATATATATATATATATATATATATATATATACATACATACATATATACACACATACACGCGCGAACACACACACACAACACACGCAGAAAAGTATTGAGACACCTGACCTTTCCTGCTATATGTGGTTCTTTCCTAAAATGTCAAATCAACAAATCTGGTGGCACTCAATTGTACAGGACATCTTTAGATCCCAAAACCCAAACCTGTTCCAGCATGGCAATGCCCCTGTGCACAAAGTGAGCTCCTTGAAGATCTGGTTTACATGCTGTGGGTGGGGAGGAAGATCTTGATTGGCTTGCTAAAAGCTCTGATCATCCCTACTGAACACCTTTGGGATGAATTGAATGCTGACTGCACCCCAGAATTCAATGCTCAAACATGTCCTACCAAACTTATGACTTCATCATAGGTACACTTCAACTGAGAGACAACATGAGAAAGAAAATCCAGAAAATCACATTGTCTGATTTTTAAAGAATTGTTTTGCAAATTATGGTGGAAAATAAGTATTTGGTCACCTACAAAAAAAAGCAAGATTTCTGTCTCTCACAGACCTGTAACTTCTTCTTTAAGAGGCTCCTCTGTCCTCCACTTGTTATCTGTATTATTGGCACCTGTTTGAACTCGTTATCAGTATAAAAGACACCTGTCCACAACCTCAAACAGCCACACTCCAAACTCCACTATGGCCCGGAACAAAGAGCTGTCAAAGGACAACAGAAACAAAATTGTAGACCTGCACCAGGCTGAAAAGACTGAATCTGCAGTAGGTAAGCAGCTTTGTGTGAAGAAATCTACTGTGGGAGCAATTATTGGAAAATGGAAGACAAACAAGACCACTGATAATCTTCCTCGATCTGGGGCTCCATGCAAGATCTCACCCCGTGGGGTCAAAATGATCACAAGAACAGTGAGCAAAAATCCCGGGACCTGGTGAATGACCTGCAGAGAGCTGGGACCAAATTAACAAAGGCTACCATCAGTAACACACTACACCGCCAGGGACTCAAATCCTGCAGTGCCAGACGTGTCCCCCTGCTTAAGCCAGTACATGTCCAGGCCCGTCTAAAGTTTGCTAGAGAGAATTCGGATGATCCAGAAGAGGATTAGAAGAATGGCATATGGTCAGATGAAATGAAAATAGAAATACTTGGAAAAGACTCAACTTGTGTTTGGAGGAGAAAGACTGCTGAGTTGCATCCAAAGAACACCATACCTACTGTGAAGCATGGGGGTGGAAACATCATGCTTTGGTGCTGTTATTTTGCAAAGGGACCAGGACAACTGATCCAAATCAAATCAAATTTTATTTGTTACATACACATACACATACATACAGAGTACGACATGCAGTGAAATGCTTTATACGACTGTCCGGCATGAGGGAATAGAATAGGGAGAAAAATAAAACAAGGAAAAAGAGGCAGATAAATAAAGCTATATTTATGTAAGAGATAAAATATATAGAGATATATATGAGGAAAATGTGTATATACAAGGTATGCTTATGACAGTAAGTAATCAGAGTAACAGTAATCACATAAGGTGGTTGATGCGATTGTCCTTAAAGTAACCGTGTGCAGTGTGGTGTGGTATAAAGTGCACTGTGCTGTGCAAGTCCACAGTTAAAGTGACAGTCCAGAGTTTAAAGTGTCGTAGTGCGGAAAAGTGTGGCGATGAAAAGAGTGGACCAGTTTTTAGATCCTGGGTGTTTCCTGGTTTAAACTCCGAATGGCCTGCGGGAAGAAGCTCCTCCTCGTTCTCTCTGTGTTAGCTTTCAGGGAGCGGAAGCGTTTCCCTGAACGTAACAAAGAAAAGAGTCCAATGTTGGGATGGCTGAGGTCTTTCATAATCTTCCTGGCTCTGGTCTGGCACTGTGTGCTGTAGATGTCCTGCAGGTCAGGGAGCTTGTGTGGATGGTACGTTCAGCTGAACGCACCACCCTCTGGAAGGCTCGTCTGTCCTGCATGGTGCTGTTCCCAAACCAGGAAGTTATGCTACCTGTCAGAACGCTCTCAGTGGTACAAGTGTAAAAAGTCTTTAGCACCTGAGAGGGTAGTTTAAAGTCTCTTAAGCATCTCAGATGGTACAGATGCTACCGGGCTTCTTCACCAGGGTGTTGGTGTGACAGGACCAAGACAGGTCCTGTGTGATGTGAACACCTAGGTACCGGTAATCGTCCACTGTCTCCACTGGGGTTCCGTTGATGTTTAGTGGTTGGTATGACTGCTCTTGCTTCATGCTGAAGTCCACTATCAACTCCCTAGTCTTGCTGACGTTCAGGAAAAGGTTGTTCTCCTGGCACCATCCCTCCAGGTTTTTAACCTCCTGTAGGTAGGCCATCTTATCATTGTTGGAGATCAGGCCCACCACAACAGTGTCGTCAGCAAACTTGATGATGGTGGTAAAGTTGGAAGTGGCCACACAGTCGTATGTGTACAGTGAGTTCAGCGGGGGGCTCAGAAGACAACCCTGGGGAGCTCCAGTGCTGAGAGTGAGGGTGGATAAGGTGTGTTTTCCAACTTGTGGCTTGTGGTCTGTCTGTCAGGAAGTTAGAGATCCATTGGCACAGCGGCATTACAATGATCCGTGTAAAAGAAAAGAATGAATGGGGCCATGCATCGTGAGATTTTAAGTGAAAACCTCCTTCCATCAGCAAGTGCAAGTGCAATGATCCCAAACACACCACCCGGGCAACTAAGGAGTGGCTTCGTAAGAAGCATTTCAAGGTTCTGGAGTGGCCTAGCCCCCCCATAAAAAATCTTTGGAGGGAGTTTAAAATCCATGTTGCCCAGTGACAGCCCCAAAACATCACTGCTCTAGATTAGATTTGCATGGAGCAATGGGCCAAACTACCAGCAACAGTGTGTAAAACCCTTTTGGAGATTTACAGAAAACATTTGATCTCTGTCATTGCCAACAAAGTATTGAGATGAACTTTTTTTTTCTATTGACCAAATACTTATTTTCCACCCTAATTTGCAAATAAATTATTTAAAAATCAGACAGTGTGATTTTCTGGATTTTTTTTTCTCATTTTGTCTCTCATAGTTAAAGTGTACCGATGATGAAAATTACAGGCCTCTCTCATCTTTTTAAGTGGGAGAACCTGCACAATTGGTGGCTGACTAAATACTTTTTTGCCCCACTGTATATGCGCATATATATATATTTTTATGTCATCTTAGTCTTTTCTTTGTTTGTATTCTATATGGTGGTTGTTTAGCCTGGATACATTAAGTTTTTTTATTAATACATTGATATAATGTGAGGTTCAGTTACCAGTGTGACACTAAAACAGGTGTAGTAACAGCTACTTTTTACTTAAGTACATGTCAGAGCCCAAACTTCTTTACTTTAACTTGAGTAAAAAAAGTGTAGTCAGTACGTCAACTTTTACTGAAGTCTTTTAAAACATGAGTTTCTGTACTTCTACTTAAGTAAACGACTTTTGCCACCTCTGCACCCACCTCATATCTATCACACCTCCCTTATATCCATCATATCTAGCTGCACCTTGGTCTATAGTAATGGCATTTCATTCTTTTGTATACTGTTTATGTGGAAGAATGACAATTAAGCTTGAGTTGAGTTGAGTTGAGTTAAGTTGATAGCCTTCTCTTTAATGACCAAACGAGATCCTTTCAATAAAATTGAAAAGTGAGCTAAAAAAGCCTTTATCTTAAGGGCAGAGAAGAAGAATGAGAAAACTCATCTGCTCTGGCCACGTCCCCCAAATTACCTCTATAATGATCTCGACATCTCCACAACACTCCACTCACTCGCATCCCACCGGCCAAGCTCACAGAGATTACACTGAATAATAAACACAGAGAAAGCTATCACTGTCCATAAGTGTAGTCCACATCCATTATCTCACACACACACACACACACACACACACACACACACTAATATATATATATATATATATATATATATATATATATATATATATATATATATAATATAATATACATTTGTACCTTCCTGAGATAAATAAACTGGGTGTATGAAACTGCTGTAATACAGCGGAGCTTCACCAACATAATAGAGTTCATATTTCTGCAATAAAGCAAAAGACTAAAGCAATATAACACTCCATCATCTCTTAGTCTGTCTGTGTGTGTGTGTGTGTGTGTGTGTGTGTGTGTGAGAGAGAGATTGAGAGAGAGAGAGAGAGTAGGAGAAAGTTGTGATTTGCATAAAAAACATTGTATCCAATCACACTGCCCAGCTGAAGATACTCCCGGATGTTGTATGATGAAGAACAATCTCCAGATGCAGATACTGATGCTATAAAACATCAGATCTCCTGATGGGTAAAAACTGTACAATCAGCAGGTTATGTATTAGTGTACAATTCCACAGGAAACTGTGTGTGTGTGTGTGTGTGTGTGTGTGTGTGTGTGTGTGTGTGTGTGTAAATAACAGAGTGATTGAGGAACACCAGTGCAGCGTCACACTCTCGCCTGAAACGAGTGTGTGCTGTAATTAACTCTTTCCTTCATGCGTAGCGGCGTCACAGAGGAAGGATGAGTTTAGCGGATTTTATTTTAATAATCCGATTCAGTGATCCCTTAAATTTCTACTCCTGGAGGAAGATGAGCCCAACACACACATGCACGCACACACACACGCACAGACACACACACACACTAACACACATGCAGACACATACACTCACACACACACACACACGCACGTGTGCGCACACACACACACACAAACACACGCACACACAGTTTTGCTATTTCAGTTTTGCTAAATTAAAATGTAAAGTGCTCAGACTGCAGCTGAATAAACACACTCGCGTCTTTACACAGCAAATACATTTTTTTACTCTGAATTAATTAACATCATAAAAATTTCGGCACTGAACCAACACATTAACCACCATTAGCATCATTAGCAACATTAGCAACACATCCTTGTTCACATCCTTGCACTTTTATTCTCTCTGTTTTATTATGAGAAACATCTTAATTTAATTTACTATTATTAGTAGTAGTTGTAATATTAAACCCAGTCATTAGTGTTGCACAAGCCAGTGCACTTTTAGTATCGGTCCCAAGCCCGGATAAATGTGGAGGATTGCCTTATAAATGACATCCAGCTTAAAACCAAATCAAATATGCTCATCACAATCAGAAATTCATACCGGATAGGTCGAGGCCTGGGTTAATACGACCACCACAGGTATTGTTAGCCTACAGGGTAAGAAAGTTCATCTATCTTTTGGGATTTTAAGTAGGTTTTACAACTGCATCATTGAGAGCATCATGACCACCCAGAGTGTGCTGCAAATCCACTGTGTGTAAATAAAAAGCTCTGCAAAAGCTGTTCAAAACCACAATTGCATTACTGGCACCTGACTACCTTTCTAGGCACCTGACTACCATCAGGGAGGAAACCTCACATCCCAATTACAAACTGTTTAACTTCCTTCCATCCAGAAGGAGATAAAGGAACATAAAAGCACAGAACCAGCAGTTTCAGGCATAGTTTTTTTTCATCCACCATGAATTAAAAAGTGCTCTGTGGTCAGACAAATTAAACATTTTAATTTCTTTCTGAAAACCATGGACACCACGTCCTCAGGACTAAAGAGGAGAGGGACCATCTGGCTTGTTATTAGCACTCAGTTGCTGCAATCTGCATCTCTGATGGTGTAGTGGTGCATAAGTGCCTGTGAAATGAGCAGCTTGTACATTTGGAAAAGCTATATCAATGCTGAATGCTCTACAGGTTTTAGACCAACAAGTGCTTCCATCTAGAAAACATCTTTTTTAGGGAAGGTTTTGTATTTTTTGAGTAAGACAAAGTTAATTTTATACTGCATCTATTTCAACCATGTGACTTTGTAGTAGAAGAGCCTGGCTGCTGAACTGCCCTGTCTGCAGTCTAGACCTTTCTCTATTTAAAACATGGCCCTGTCTCAACTTTTTTGAGACGTGTTAAAGCCATCAAATTCCAAATGGCCTTATTTTTCCCTTTAAATAGTATCGATTCTCAGTTAAATATTTGATATGTAATTGTTTTTATTTACATTTTACAGCATCACAACTTTTTTTTTTAATTGGGGGTTGTATAATGAATGGACATTTGGTGCCACCTAGATGAGAATGGGTTTTCCTTTGGTTTGGTTCCTCTCAAGGTTTCTTCCTCATATCATCTCAGGAAGTTTTTCCTGCACCACAGTCACCACTGGCTCACTCACTAGAGATAAACTTTTAAGAATTTAACTTATAGACACTAACATATAAATTCATATTTTATCATCTCCCAATCTGTGTTAAGATGTTTTGAGACAATGTCCATTGTTAAAAGTTCTATACAAATACAAATTCATTGAATTGTTCTCCTTTTTCTTCTTCTTCTTCTTTTTTCGGCTGCTCCCATTAGGGAGCGCCACAGTGGATCATCTGTCTCATACCCCCCTGTCCTCTACATCTGCCTCTTTCAAACCAAAATGAATTCAATTGTACTAACCTGTATATTTATGGCAGTGAAACACATACCCAGAACCTTTCTTCAAAACATATTCTGTGACAAAAAAAGAAAAATCTCTGGACAAAAACTCATCAGTGTGACGTGTATATATATATAATATTTCTCTCTATTTCTCTCTCTCTCTCTCTTGATTACATACGTTTCGTATGTATGTTTGACACTCCTATACCTCTTTTCATGTTGGCCATGTCTCTCGTGTAGTCCTCTGCGTTGTCAGAGTTAAAAGCAACAAGAGATGGACCTCAATACATGGGAAGAGGAGGATGAATAATTGATGATGAAACCTTGACAGAAAACAGATTTTTTTTTAAGGGACAAACTTACACTTATAAAGGACAATCTTAGTAAATCTTTGTTACTGCATTATCTGTGTGAAGCTGCTTTGAGACAGTGTTCATTATTAAAAGCACAATACAAATAAACATAAATAGATTTAAATTTATCTGGTAGACAGATATTTATTTATTATAGTTTCATCATGATGCATTGACTTCATCAGAACCCTTTCTATTAATTATACAGAATAATGAAACCAGGTAAAAGATAAAAAATCATTATAATAAGGAAAGCATTATAACCACGAGAAGAAGCCAGAGGTCATTTCAGATCCCTTACTGTTCCTAATATTGTGGCAGAGACAAACTGTCTTTATCTTCTCTTAGAAGGACCTCTGTGCGTGCGTGCGTGCGTGTGTAAGCTCACACTTGTCTATGTGTCATCTCCACTAGTCTTAATACACACAACACTACAAATTTAAGCCTCGATCTACTGGAGGTCATCTCTCCATTCATTTTATCCTCACACATTCTATACATTATTCCATCTTTCTCTCTCACTCACACACACACACACACACACACACACACACACGCACTCACACACACACACACATTGGAAGGGCATATCAGCAAAATACGCAGATGTGTGCTGTCAAAATATAAATCACTGATAGCATAAACACAAATAGTCAAAAGAGAAAAGAGCAATACAGGAGCTGAGTCAGATCTACACACACACACACACACACACACACACACACACACACACACACACACACAAAACATATTGAACTCAGCTGTATTTCACACTGAGATGGAAAATCAGTTAAAAGAGAAAAACGTCCACGCTGCTGAAAAAACAGAGCAAGTATGCAGAATTACGGCCGTGCTAAACCGCTGGCTATAGACTCGCTTTTTTATTAGCTACATTAGCATCTAAACTCCAAAGCCAGAGAAGAAATTACATAACTCGGTGTGTGTGTGTGTGTGTGTGTGTGTGTGTGTGTGTGTGTTTGGTGAATATCTGGTGTAACGGCACTTGGCTGCATTAGCCTTAGCAGTGAATGTTAGCCGCAGTCTGCCTTTGCCTTCAGTTAATAGAAGCAGAATTACAGCCACAACTACTTAATCAGCAGACTGTAGGACATCCTGCACTACACAGAGTGGTAGCTCAGTGGGGGGGAGGGGGATATCTTGGGCCCTTAAACAAGGCCCTTAACCCTCTGTGCTCCAGGAGCCTGGTTGACCCTGTGCTCTGACCCCAGGTATTAAACCAGCTGGGATATGTGAAGAAAAGACCTTCACTGTGCTGTATTATATATGTGACAAATAAAGGCTCATGTCCCATGTTTCACTTTCTACCTGTTTCAAAATCTAGAACATGACAGAAAGGTCTTTACAAAAAGGACATTACAGAGAGCGCAATACAGAGAGGACAATAAAGCAAGGATGTCACAGAGGACGTTACAGAGAGGACAATAAAGAGAGGACATTACAGAGAGCATGTTACAGAGAGCACGTTACAGAGAGGACGTTACAGAGAGCGTGTTACAGAGAGGACATTACAAAGAGGACAATAAAGAGAGGACGTTACAGAGAGCGTGTTACAGAGAGGATGTTACAGAGAGGATAATAAAGAGAGGATGTTACAGAGAGCATTTTACAGAGAGGACGTTACAGAGAGCATGTTACAAAGAGGACGTTACAGAGAGGACAATCAAGAGAGGACGTTACAGAAAGCGCGTTACAGAGAGGACGTTACAGAGAGGATGTTACAGAGCGTGCATTACAGAGCGTGCGTTACAGAGAGGGTGTTACAGAGAGGACAATAAAGAGAGGACGTTACAGAGAGTGTGTGTGTGTTTGTTTGGTAAATTCCTCAACATCACTTTGTGCTGCTGTGTTCTTCACACTGATTGCTGTGGTCACTGTAATGCACCACACACTCTCCTCTCTCTTATCTGTCTATTTAAACAGCTCAACCAGAAGGAAGATGCTCCATTAACCTCCTTTACACACACTTTAACTTTTAATTACACCTTAAACATTATATTTTGTAGAACATCCAGCAGAACCCCACCGTTATGTACCACCACAATCTGAATCAAATAACTGTTTAGTTGGTGTGTCTGATAGGAAAGATGAGTAAGAGACAGGCAAGCAATGGGTGCATGAGGGATGTGCGAAATCACAGTAAGGTGCAGAATTTTTTTTCTTTTGGCTTCTCCCATTAGGGGTCGCCACAGCGGATCATCCGCCTCCATGATCCGCATGTTCGATTTAGCACATGTTTTTACTCTGGATGCCCTTCCTAACGCAACATTTTTCTAAAATGGTGAGCATCCAGCTTGTTCAGTGTGTGGAGTGTGCTGCGTCTCTAGCGATAATTTTATTTGTGAGAAGTGTAAGTTAGATAGCTCTCTGAAGAAGAAGGTCCCAGCACTAGAGGATCAAATCCAGAGTCTAGAGAGGGTTAGTAAAAGAGAGAGTCTCTGCAGGAGAATGTCTGGATGCCTTAGGCATTCCCCTAACTACAGCATTAAAGCCTCTCAGCAGGACGAGTAAAAATGGTTCAACTCGTCAGCAGAACTGTAGCCTTTTTGCCCCAACTTATCCAGAAAGCTCTTACTGGACCCAAGAACCTGGAAGTCAGTAGCTAATTGACTTTTGCACATGGTGGGAGGATTGGGCCAGACAAAACTTTGTTTTTAATGGACACAAGCACATTGGATGTTTCTGGATTACCAGTCATTTACCATGGACTTGTTTTAAAAAAATGGATTAAGGTTTGCAGAACATTAAAATGGTTGCTGGAAGAGCTCCTGGTTTACAGGAGTTATCTGGACATCTTAGTTGCGACTACACTGTCCAGAGTTCTGATCTCCACAAAAATTATCACACTCCGGGAGCTGGTGAACATCACAGGGACAGACCTGTCAGGAGCTGAGGACCTGGCAGCACATACAGGACTCCAGTCCTTAACTGTTGCCAATTAGCTCTTACATTGCTGGAGGTCCACCCTAATAGCAGAGGAGCGTGTTCAGCTGATGGACTACAAAATCCGCAAGACCAGTCCTGTGGATGAGGAACCCTTTTTCTATCTAGACATTGCTCCTGACCTCGATGGGTGTGGAGGTCACATCCTGGAGTGCAGGTGTGAAGGGGAGATGAACTTTGGGACAGTGTCTGGAAAGCTGCTCTACAGGTACTGTGTTGAAGCTTTAAATAAAAAAAATAAAAAAAGAGCTGAAGGATAGACACTGAGGGCATTGTCCTGCCTCTGAACCCTGCTAAGCATCCCAGGCTCGGATCTCCTTGGAGGCACTGTCCAACCTGCCTGCCATGCTGAGATCGGTGCTCAGTTCCCA
The DNA here is from genome assembly GCF_014805685.1 of Silurus meridionalis. Classification (NCBI taxonomy): domain Eukaryota; kingdom Metazoa; phylum Chordata; class Actinopteri; order Siluriformes; family Siluridae; genus Silurus; species Silurus meridionalis. The sequence continues at coordinate 103,374 of NC_060888.1, read as the reverse complement.
GGCCCGCTGACCGTCCGATCTCCGTAAGCGCGGAGCTCCACCCGTGGCTTGGCTGGCTTTACTGTCCCCTCTGGCCTTGCTGCTCTCGGGGAGTTCGGGGACATTCCATGCTTTCTATCCCCTAAGCTTTTGCTGCTCATTGACACAGTTTGTGCTTTTAAAACATATATTAAGGTCTTTTCATGTTTTCCTAGTTTTAAGTATGTCAGGAGAAACAGGTTCATGTGCCAGCTGATTTATTTTTTCTTTGATCAGTCCAAAATTGTAATATACCTGAGCAGTGAGAACAAAATAACACAAAATACAGACTTTAATGGAAACTTTATCTTTTCCAGGTTAATGAAATAATGAATTCTAAATGATTGTAGTTTTTATGAGCATGGGGAACTGAAGATGTTTAAGATTTGTATTCTGTGACAGAGAAATAATTGCACTTTTGATTGTTTGTGTGTTTGTTTGTTTGTTAATGTATTTATTGAGACATCTTCATACCATTTGGTATATAATGACATTTAAAATAAAGGATCACAAGTCTCTCTCTCTCTCTCTCTCTCTCTCTCTCTCTCTCTCTCTCTCTCTCTCTCTCTTGCTCTTCAGAGTGCTGAGGTTTGTGTTCATTTCCTAATTAAAACTTTCATGACACCAGTGCTAACTTCAGCCTCCCAAGAGCTCAACAAGCACACACGCACGCACACGCACGCACGCACACACACACACACACACACACACACACACACACACACACACACACATACATGTACACATACATACATGTGCACGCACACACACACACACATACACATCATGCTATCCCCTTGTGTGCAATTACTTTTTTCCCTTGTGTGTGTGTGTGTGTGTGTGTGTGTAAGTGTGTGTGTGAGTGCAGGTAAACAGCAGTTGTGATGTGTGGCCAAATTAACCACACTTCAAATATTTACACACTACAGATTCGTTATCTTAAAGTTCTCAATATTTTTAAGGTGGAAGAGGGTTGTGTTTGTAACATGGTTGATATGATTATTAAAAGACAAGTTGGTGTCTAAAACAACTCCCAGATCTTTTACTATTGAACTAGTAGTTTATCCTTCTAAATGCAGGTTAATAGGCTGGACCTTCTGTGTACTGTTTTTTTTGGGCCAATAAGCAAAATCTCTCTTTTATCAGAATTTAATAATAGAAAGTTATGCGTCATCCAATCTTTTCATTCTCTAACACACTCAGATAACCAGGTCCATTGAGATGTTTTATCTGGTTTTAATGAGATTAATAGCTGGGTATCATCAGCATAACAGTGAAAGCTAATCCTATACCTTCTAATATTATTTCCCAAGGGAAAAATGTATACTGTGAAAAGCAGGGGTCCTAGAACTGAAACTTGTGGCACCCCATATATAACTTGTATTATCCTGGATAGCTCTCCATTTAAATCTATAAAATGGTAACGATTAGACAGGTAGGATTTAAACCATCTTAATACATGTCCCTGAATGTGGATGTAATTCTGTAAGTGATCCAGGGGAAGATCTCCTGGAACAAACTTACTTATAAAGAACATATTCAATTTTAATCACCACATTATCTGTGAAAAAGCTGCTTTAAAACAATGTTCATTGTTAAAAGTGCTATACAAATAAAAATTATTTGAATTGAATTATAGATCATGATCTATAGTGTCGAATGCAACACTAAGATCTAGTAAAACTAACAGCGAGATGAAGCCTTGGTCTAAAGCTAAAAACAGGTCATTAGTGGTTTTAACTAGAGCAGTTTCTGTGCTATGATGGAGCCTGAAACCTGACTGAAACTCCTCAAAGATATTGTTCTCTTGTAAGAAGGAAAAGAACTGGGCAGAGACAATCTTTTCTAAAATCTAAGACAAAAAAACAGAAGGTTTGAAATGGGTCTGATTTGATTCGAGTTCGCTTGGATCTTGATCCTCGGTCGTGTCGCATCACTGTGAATTGCTTCGCCCACAGATCGTAGTGGATCTTAAAAAGTTTTATGATGTCATTATTCCAGGTGTGTGTACATAACTCACTTCTTCCCAGTTTCTCATTAAATATTCAATATACCGCGAAGTTCATCTAAAACTCAGTGACTGATTTATACCTCCTACATATGATTTTTGGTATTGTATTGGGGGGATTGTGTCACTGTGGCGTGACGTGACGTCAGTTCCTGTTTCCTGTTGTTGAACTGTTCACCGGGAATTGTGTTTGTATCGGCGTTTTGAATTTTTTATAGTTCGTTTTTTCTCACTTATCTCGCTTTAAAATATCAAAATATCGTTTTGATTTCCTGCATCCTTCACTTTCCATTGGCTCCGTCTCGACTATTTTTGCTGTCGGAAGAGCGCTTTTTTCCCTGTCTGAGGATTTGAAAGCAGTGAGTGAAGGACATTCACCAGAACTACGAACACACACTACAGTAATCACATTAAGGGTACGTAATTTATCTATTATGGCAAACATCCAGTTCACTCAGTGTGTGAAGTGTGACATGTTCAGTCAGTCTTTCTCCGTTGTTAGCGATAATTTTATCTGTGAGAAGTGTAAGCTAGTTTGCTCTTTGACGGAGAAGATCTTAGCATTAGAGGAGCGCATCCAGAGTCTAGAGAGAAGTAGTGAGTGTGAGAGCAGTCCAAGTTCTGCAGGGGAAAGTCTGGATGCCCTAGGTGAAGGCACTATTCCCCCGACTCCGGCATTAGAGCCTCGCAGCGGGGCAAATGGGTGACGACTCAGCGGCATACTCGCAAAGCCAAAGCTAACGCTAAGGCTCGCCCACGGGAGCACCATTCCTCTCCGCTTGGCGTGTCCAACAGGTTTGCTCTCCCAGTGAAGCACCCGCTGAGAAACCTGAAAGAGCTCTGGTTTTAGGAGACTCCATTCTGAGGCACGTGAAATTAGCTAGACCTTTAGGGGCACCAGCAGCACAGGTTATGTGTATACTGGGAGCCAGGGCGCGGACATAGCAGGTCAGCTTAGATTCTTAGGAAAGCACAGGTTCTCTAAGATAGTTTTTCACACAGGAGCTAATGATATACGCCGACAGTCAGAGGTTACTAAGAGTAATATTATAGAGGTGTGTAAATTAGCAAAGGCAATGTCCGATGCTGTAGTATGCTCTGGCCCCATCCCAATGCGACGTGGCGATGTAGCCTACAGCAGGTTATGGTCGCTGAACTGCTGGATGTCTGAGTGGTGCTCCAAAAACAATGTGGGCTTCATTAATAATTGGAGCATTTTTGAGGGCAAGGCTGGCCTGTTAGGGCGAGACGGTATCCATCCCACCCGGGAAGGTGCTGCTCTCATTTCTTGCAGTATAGGTCATAGTCTCAGAACAGCACTAGTTAACAAGTGACTGTCTAGAGCCAAGGCCAGGGAGCAGACAGACAGGCTAAACCGACCGTCTGCTAGCTGAGTCGTCACTCAGGATCCACCATATTGAGACTGTGTCTGTCCCCCGAGCAAAACCAAAATATAGGAATTATCAGAAAGTCTGTTTAAGTAACCTGATTAACATTAAATTAAATAGGACTGAACGCACAGCCAGCACCTCTGATCTAAAAATAGGATTGTTGAATATTAGATCTCTCACGCCAAAAGCGCTGACTATAAACGAAATTATTACCGACCAGGAGTTTAATATAATGTGTTTGACAGAAACGTGGATTAAATCGAATGAATATGTAGCATTAAATGAGGCGAGTCCTCCTGGGTATAGTTACATACACCAACCCCGTCTAAATGGCAGAGGAGGCGGAGTCGCAGCTATTTATAATAATAATCTAAACGTCACACAAAAGACTAAACACAAATGTAAAACATTTGAAGTTCTTTACACCAACATAAAATATTCAGTGTCCGAAAGCAGGTCAAGTCAGTTAATTCCACTAATTATTATTTATAGACCCCAGGGCCCTACTCTGATTTTCTGATAGAATTTGCAGATTTCATTACAAATCTAGCTACTTCTTTAGACAAAGCATTAATTGTTGGAGACTTTAATATTCATTTTGATAATCAGGAAGACTCCTTAAGAGCAGCAGTTGTGTCCATTCTAGATTCAGTCGGAATTAATCAGAATGTTATAGGACCCACTCATAGTGGTGGACACACTCGATTTGTTGTTAACATTTGGATTAAAAATAAAAAACTTAGTCATAATTCCACAGTCTGAAGCTATTTCAGACCATTATCTCATCTCGTTTAAAATTTGCCTTAGTCATTGCATTTCTACGTCACCACGTTACCGTGTTAAGCGTACTTTCACGTCAGCTACAGCAGCGCGTTTTATTAATAATCTTCCCAATATTACGATATTAGATAGATCTCCGTCAGACCCCGCAGAGCTCGACTGGGCCACTGAACATCTAGAAACAACGTTACGTTACACTCTAGATGATGTAGCTCCCTTAAGACTAAAATGATCAGGGAGAAAAAATTAGCACAGTGGTATAATGATCATACGCGCACCTTAAAACAGACCACTCGAAAACTAGAACGTAAATGGCGTCAAACAAAATTAACAGTATTTCAAATAGCATGGAAGGAGAGCCTCCTAAATTATAGAAAATCTCTTAGTGCTGCCAGATCAGCATATTTCTCCACCCTCATAGAAAATAACAAGCATAATCCTAGATTTTTATTCAGCACGGTAGCAAAATTAACAGGGAATAAAAGCACTACACTAACATGCACACCATCAATAGGTAGTAATGATTTCATGAACTTTTTTAATAATAAAATTGAAAACATCAGGCAAGAAATCCAGACGGTTAATATAAATCCAAATTATTTTACAAGTAACCCTGTAGACAGCAGTGTCATTATAACGGACAATCAACTACAAAGCTTCACTCCTATTCATGAGAGTGACTTAATTTCATTAATCTCCTCATCAAAATCATCAACCTGCATTCTCGATCCCTTGCCTACTAGTTTCTTTAAACAGATAGCTCCAGAGGTAATCAAACCTGTTTTAAAAATAATTAACTCTTCCATTAGCACTGGTTATGTACCTAAATCCTTCAAACTGGCAGTTATCCACCCCCTTATTAAGAAACCTGACCTTGACCCATGTCAGTTGTCCAACTACAGACCGATATCAAATCTCCCCTTTATATCCAAAATTTTAGAAAAGGTTGTAGCACAGCAGTTATGCTCACATCTGCTTATGAATAACATTTTGAAATGTATCAGTCAGGATTTCGCCTCATCATAGCACAGAGACGGCGCTAGTTAAGGTGGTAAATGACCTGTTATTGGCCTCTGATCAGGGTTTTGTCTCCTTACTTGTTTTGCTCGACCTTAGTGCAGCTTTTGACACCATTGATCACACTATACTGCTTGCTAGACTTGAGAACGTTGTAGGAATAAAGGAACAGCTCTCTTGGCTCAGGTCTTATTTGACTGATCGCTATCAGTTTGTGGATGTAAATGGTGAGTTCTCCACACTCTATGAGGTAAAGTTTGGTGTTCCTCAAGGATCTGTCTTGGGCCCACTGCTTTTCTCTTTATATATGCTGCCTCTTGGTGAAATCATTCATAAACATGGGATTCGCTTCCATTGCTATGCTGATGACACACAGCTGTATATTTCAGCAAAGCCAGATGAGAGATCAGCTTAACAATGTTGAGAAGTGTGTAAAGGACATTAGACAGTGGATGCTTAATAACTTTCTTCTGCTCAACTCAGATAAGACGGAAGTACTTTTACTAGGACCACATGCAGCTAGAAATAAACTTTCCGATTACGTAGCATCTCTGGATGGTGTTTCTGTTTCAGCATGTACGGCTGTCAAAGACCTTGGTGTGATTATTGACCCGAGTCTTTCCTTTGAGTCTCACGTGAATAATATCACCAGAATCGCCTTCTTTCACCTTAGAAATATTGCTAAGATTAGAAATATGATGTCGTTACAGGATGCAGAAAAACTAGTTCATGCTTTTGTTACTTCTAGATTAGACTACTGTAACGCTTTACTGTCTGGGTGTGCGGTAAGTGCATAAATAAGCTTCAGTTAGTCCAGAATGCAGCAGCAAGGGTCCTCACTAGATCTAGGAAATATGACCACATCACCCCTGTTTTAATCAGTCTACACTGGCTCCCAATCAAATCTCGCATTGATTATAAAATATTACTACTGACGATAAAGCACTTAACGGTCTCGCACCGCAGTATCTGAGTGAACTTCTGTACCAGTATGATCCTCCACGCCTACTTAGATCAAAAGGTGCTGGCTATCTGTTGGTTCCTCAAATAATGAAGACTACAGCAGGGGCAGATCTTTCTCTTATAAAGCCCCACAGTTATGGAACAGCCTTCCAATCAGTGTTCGGGACTCGGACACAGTCTCAGTGTTCAAGTCGAGGTTGAAAACGTATTTATTTAGTCAAGCCTTTTATCAGTAGATTTTTCTTAGGTAAAGGAGCAGATCTGGAGGGAGCATGGATATAGAGTGTTTGGTGAACTGGTATATTTGTATGCTGTCGCCCCTCACATTCACACGCTCACTCAGGTTTGTTGACGGTGGTGTGGTGGGTCGCCTCTTATCCCAGAGATCCCTCATGTCTGTGTTACCTTCTGGTTCTCCCTTTTAGTTATGCTGCCATAGCGAGTCTTGCCGGAGTCCAAACTGCACAGTGACATTAACTTTCATACACCAATAGTTACACTTAATAATCCATATCCTTCTCTCTCTCTCTCTCTCTCTCTCTCTCTCTCGGTCGAGTTAAACATGCTCCTGAGGCTCCAGTGACCACGGTTCCTGCCCCTCTCCTCCATGGATCTTCACACTTCTGTGCAGCTCGGACGGTCTCTCATCAACACCTTGGGTGGTTCCATATAATTCGGAGTAGAACGGGTGCTTTGAGGACGGATTGGACTGTAGTTGGTGTCGGCGGTCTGCTGCACTGACTCGAGTGCAGTTTGCTTCTGATCATCATCACTGTACCCGCAACTTTGCATATATGCTTCAAATGGACATTTGGTGCAACCCAGATGAGGATGGGTTCCTCTTGAGTCTGGTTCCTCTCAAGGTTTCTTCCTTATGCCATCTCGGGAGTTTTTCCTTGCCACAGTTGCTCATCAGGGACAAACATACTTACAAAGAACATATTTACATTTAATCACCGCATTATCTGTGTAAAGCTGCTTTGAGACAATGTTCATTGTTAAAAGCGCTATACAAATAAAAATGAATTGAATTGAATTTCTCATCATGCAGTGCAGATGTTCTGTGTTTTTTTCCCCCATGATGCACCTCTGCTGAAACTGGAATTTATTGTTAAAAAATTAAAATACAACAATTGTTACGTTCTTAATGCAATATTTAATACACCCATGGCAGAGGAACACACACACACACACACACACACACACACACACACACACACACACACACTAGACTGATGTGACTAGGAAGTGAAATGAGGTAATGCAGGAACAGAAAGAACATAGTATGTGCTACTGTCACAGTTTTCTTTCCTTTTTTGAGTGGGATGCAGCGAGGTTCTAGACAGTTCCATATGGTTCCAGACAGTTCCAGATGGTCCCAAACAGACAGTTCTAGCCCTCAGTTCAGTTGCGAGAAGGTGGTGTGCAAACTTCTCTGTGAACACTGGATCTAACTCTGTCTACAAATCAAATTATGGAAATTTGATAAAAAAAATACATATGTGGGATATTCTTTCTTTCTTTCTTTCTTTCTTTCTTTCTTTCTTTCTTTCTTTCTTTCTTTCTTTCTTTCTTTCTTTCTTTCTTTCACAAATATTATTTGTTTCACTAAAACCTGATGATCAAATGCCACCTGTGAGCTTGCAATTAGAGTTTACACTGCCTTATCCACACCCACACATTGAATAAAAGACAATGCCACTGTCTCTAAACCACACAAAGTCGCATTCAATTCAGGTTTATTTGTATTGCGCTTTTAACAATAAACATTGTCTCAAAGCAGCTTTACCCAGATAATGTGGTGATTAAAAGTGAATATGTTCTTTAAAAGTGTAAGTTTTTCCCTGATGAGCAAGCCGGTGGTGACTGTGGTGAAGGAAAAACTCCCTGAGCTGCAGAAGGAAGAAACCTTGAGAGGAACCAGACTCAAGAGGGAACTTCATCCTCATCTGGGTTGCATCGAATGTCCATTTATTGCAGATATACGATGTTGCGGGGTACAGTGATGATGATCATAAGCGAACTGTAGTCCTAAGTCAGTGTAGCACACTGTTGACATTAACTACAGTTCAAATCCATCCTCAAAGCTCCTGTTCTTACTCAAAGAATTTCTTGAAACCACCCAAGGCATTGATGAGAAACCGTTCCCAGCTGCACAGAGTTGCCTCCAAATGAAGAGAACACCATCCAAAGGATAGAGGAGCAGGAACAGTGGTCACTGGAACCTTAGGATCATGTTTAACTCAACATAGAGAGAGAGAGAGAAGAGAGGCGACAGAAAGAGAAGGATATGAATTATTATGTCTTCTTATTGTTGTATAAAAGTTAATGTCACTGTACAGTTGGGACTCTGGCAAGACTCTCTATAGCAGCATAGCTAAAAGGGAAATCCAGAAGGTAACACAGACATGAGGGATCTCGTTGATGAGAGACGACCCACCACACCACCAACAAACCTGAGTGTGGAGGAGACGACAGCATCCAAATATTCCAGTTCACAGAACACTCGATATCCATGATCCCTGCAGATCTACTCCTTTACCACACGAACACCTACTGACTAAAGACTCCACTAAATAAATGTTTTCAGTCTTCAGTTTTCAGTCCCGAACACTGATTGAAAGGTTGATCCATAACTGTGGGGTTTATAAGAGAAATATCTGCCCCCTGCTGGAGTCTTCATTATTTAAGGTACCAAAAATAGCCTGCACCTTTTGATCTAAGTAGGCATGGAAGATCATATTGGTACAGAAGTTCACTCAGATACTGCGGCGTAAAGAGTGTTAAGTGTTTTATACGTCAGTAGTAGTATTTTATAATCAGTGTGAGATGTAATTGGGAGCAGTGTAGATGATTAAAACATTGCTAATGTGCTCATGTTTTCTACATCTAGTGAGGACTCTTGCTGCTGCATTCTGAACTAACTAAAGCTTATTTATGCACTTACTCGCACACCCAGACAGTAAAGCGTTACAGTAGTCTAATCTAGATGTTACAAAAGCATCTACTAGTTTTTCTGCATCCTGTAACAACATCATATTTCTAATTTAGCAATATTTCTAAGGTGAAAGAAGGCGATCCTGGTAATATTATTCACGTGAGACTCAAAGGAAAGACTCGGGTCAATAATCACACCAAGGTGTTTGACTGCTGTACACACTTAAACAGAAACACCATCCAGAGATGCTACGTAATCAGAACGTTTACTTCTAGCTGCATGTGGTCCTAGTAAAAGTACTTCTGTCTTATCTGAGTTGAGCAGAAGAAAGTTTTCACACATCCATTGACTAATGTCCTTTACAAACTCCTCAACATTGTTAAGCTGATCTCTCTTATCTGGCTTTGCTGAAATATTCAGCTGTGTATCATCAGCATTGCAATGGAAGCGAATACCATGTTTATGTATAATTTCACCCAGAGGCAGCAGATATAAAGAGAAAAGCAGTGGGCCTAAGACAGATCCTTGTGGAACACCAAACTTTACCTCAGAGAGTGTGGAGATCACACCATTTACATCAACAATCTGATAGCGATCAGTCAGATAAGATGTGAGCCAGGAGAGAGCTGTTCCCTTTATTCCAACAACGTTCTCCAGTCCAGCAAGCAGGAGATGATGATCAATGGTGTGAAAAGCTGCACTGAGGTCGAGCAAAACAAGTCAAGAGACAAAACCCTGATCAGAGGCCAATAACAGTCATTACCACCTTAACTAGCACCGTCTCGGTGCTATCACTCTTCTCCACAAACTCCACCCTGCCTGCACTCTTTTCTTCACTTCTCTAACACACTCTCCATTACTTTGCACTGTTGGCCCCAGGTACCTGAACTCCTCCACCTTCTCCACCTCTTCTCCCTGCAACCACACCCCTCCACTGCCCTCCATCTCATTCACACACATGTACTCTGTCTTACTCCTACTGACTTCAATTCAATTTCAATTCATTTTTATTTGTATAACAATGAACATTGTCTCAAAGCAGCTTTACACAAATAATGTGGTGATTAAAAGTAAATATGTTCTTTGTAAGTAAGTTTGTCCCTGATGAGCAACTGTGGCAAGGAAAAACTCCCCGAGATGGCATAAGGAAGAAACCTTGAGAGGAACCAGACTCAAGAGGGAACCCATCCTCATCTGGGTTGCACCGAATGTCTATTTGAAGCAGATATACAATGTTGCGGGGTACAGTGATGATGATCAGAAGCGAACTGTATCCTGAGTCAGTGTAGCAGACTGTTGACATTAACTACAGTCTAGTCCATCCTCAAAACGCCCGTTCTTACTCCGGAATTTCATGGAACCACCCAAGGCGCTGACTTTCATTCCGCTTCTCTCCAGTGTGTACCTCCACCTCTCCAGGCTCTTCTCCACCCGCTCCCCACTCTCACCACAAATCACAATATCATCCGCGAACATCATAGATCATGGAGACTCCTGTCTGACCTCGTCCTTCCACCTATCCATTACCACTTAATCCATTTATTTTATTGTAATTTCTACTATATACAGTGGTACACAGAACACAGTAAAAATGAGACAACGTTCTTCCAGAACCCTGGTGCTAAACTAAACAACATAGAGCTACAACACAACACAAAGCTACATAAAGTGCATCGAATGCAACCGAGTGCAAACATTGCAGACAAAAAACAGTACAGACAGACAGTACAGACAGACAACACAAGACAATACACATAACCCAAGACAGCGCCGACCATTAAATCTACTGTATACTCTGAATATACAGTACTGTGCAAAGAGAAGTATAAAAAATATAACTGAGAGTAAATATAAACAAACACAATGCAGTGCAGAAAATCGCAGTAGCAGTCGAGAAGTGCAAAAAACAGCATGTAAACAGTGTAATATGGTTAAGTATAAATAATAAATCAATGGTGGTGGAATGGATTGAGATGAGTAATGAGTGTGTGTTAAGTAAGGTTGTACAGTTTGGTAGCACACAGTTGTGTGTGTGTGTGTGTGTGTGTGTGTGTGTGTGTGTGTTTTCCATTTCAGTTCTATGTATTGAGAAGCCTGATGGCTTGCGGGACAAAGCTGTTGCACAGTCTCAATGTGAGGCCCGAATGCTTCAGAACCACTTTAATGATGGCAGGAGAGTGAAGAGTGTGTGTGAGGAGTGGTAAAAAACAGTGGTAAATTCCCATGGTAAATAAAATGGTCTGCATCTAACAGTCACAAACTCCCTTAACGATGAGCAATAGTGTGAGACAAGCACAGAGTTCTTGCACCATTCCATGTTGATATAAACACACACGCCACCACCGCGAGTCACTGCACAGAGCTGCGTTTCTGTCGGCACGAAACACGGTTAGCTCATCTAGCTGGATGGTGGCTTCTGGAACTTTGTTACTGAGCCATGTCTCTGTGAAAACAAAGATGCAGCAGTCGCTGAACTCTCACCACATGGTACACTGGAGTCAGAAGTAATCCAGTTTATTGTCCAGGGAGCAGACGTTAGAAAGAAGAATGGATGGGAGAGCTGGCCGGCTAGGGTTAGCATTTAGCCTAGCTTGGACACCCTCCCACTTGCCGTGCTTCAGCTTTCTTCGAGCAGCGCTTCCGATGTCCCCTCTCCCGGCCACCGGCATCAGGTGACACAGAGGGCTGGGGGCCTGGTCATTGTGGCCGAGGTCACAGCAAGCCGAGATTATTTATTACTTCATCATGCAGATTAGTGGTTGCATGATTCTTGTACCGTAACAGCGTCTGGTGGTCATACACATGAACACAACTGACTCTGGTGTCCATGTATTGTAAAAAGTCGGGCTAAATATGGTAAAAGCCCCATTTTTGGATCCGGAGAGGCCGCTGCGAGCTACTGCCGTGCCGCCATCTTGGATAAGAGAGTGTTACTTGTTACATTTCCTTATATTATACATCTCACATCATTCATTCTTTATCATTATTTATTCATATCTACCATATATCAAAGCCTTACCAACCTGCATATATGTAAATATTTTACACTGCTACCGATGCACTTCTGGTTATAAGCTTACTGTATTTGCTCAATACCCACTCTTACCTTTGTACCCACTCCATTGGTAAAGTCATATTCTCACATGGGTTTTCTTACCACTGCTATGCAGATGACACTAATTTTCTTTCCCTCCATCAGATACCACGGCATCTGCTCGGATCTTGGCATGCTTGACAGACATATCTTCATGGATGAGTGCTCACCAACTAAAACTCAACCCCAGCAAAACAGAACTGCTGGTCATCCCAGGTGGTTCATCTCCAGGTCAAGATCTCCAAGTAACACTTCATGACTCTCTGCTCCCCCCTTTAGACACTACTCGTAACCTTGGGGTAATTATGGACAATGAACTTTCCTTCTTCCCACATGTCGCTAACGTGGCACGTTCCTGTCGATTTCTTCTTTACAACATCTGAAGGATTCGACTCTTTCTGTCCACACAGGCTGCCCAGGTGCTTGTTCAGTCTCTTGTCATTTCAAGACTCGACTACTGCAGCTCTCTGCTGGCAGGTCTTCCCCTGAACGCTATTCATCCACTGCAAATGATCCAAAACGCAGCTGCATGACTTGTGTTCAATCTGCCCAAGTTCTCCCGCACCACCCCACTGCTGCGCTCCCTTCACTGGCTTCCAGTAGCTGCATGTATCAGATTCAAAACACTGATGATGCCTACAAGGCCAAAAATGAACCAGTGGCATCTTACCTTAGTGACCTCATCACATCTCGCACTGCACCACACTGTCTGAGATCCTCCAGCACTGCTCCACTGGTACCACCTTCTCTCAGAATGAGAGGTAAGTACACTTCAAGGCTCTTCTCTGTTCTGACACCGAGGTGGTGAAATGAACTTCCCCCAGATGTCTGTACAGCCCCTGACTATCTTCAAGCGACGACTGAAGACCTACCTCTTCCTGAAACACTTAAATTTGCACTTTTCAAACTATGTGGAAAAATGTGTTATGGTCTGATGAGAAAAAGGTTAATGTTATTTAGCCATAATTCTAAAAGGTATGTTTGGTGCAAATTCAATACAGAGCATCACCCAAGAAATCAGAATCAGAATACTTTGTTAATCCCATCAGGAAATTGTAATTTCCAAAGCACACATCAACATGAAGACATGGCTTCAGAAAAGGATAATCACAGTCCTGGAATGGCTAAGCCATAGCACAGATCTCAATCCCATTCAAAACCTGTAGAATACAGCTAAAAAAAGAGACGTAAACAGGAGATCCCCCTCACAATCTGAAGGAACTTTTCTGTAAAAAAAACGTGGGATAAAATTCTAAAGTCTAAATGTGTGAAATGAATAGAAACTTATTCACAAACACTTGATACTGCAATAAAGGCAAAAATGTGCTCCAAAAAAGTTTAGTTTCGAAGAGTGTTCAGACTTATGCAATCTTATGCAAAGCGTTTTTTGTATTTAAAATATTCACAATTATATTATTACTATTTTTGTTTGTTGAAATATTCAACATATATGTTGACATTTATGATGTTATTCCTGTTTTTATATTTTAAAAACCTGCTATAAAAGACTTTTATATCTCTAGCCATGTGTGTCTCTGATTTAATTAGAGTTATGTCTCTGCACAGTCATTTCCCTCAAATGTCCTAACTGTACACAGTTGTCTCAGTTTTCCATGTGATTAGTTTGTGATTGAATCCACCTTTGTGTCCATTGTCTCTTCACAAAATGTTATTTAGTTTTCTGCATATACCAAGCCTATGTTTCTCTGTTTGTTCTTGCTATTTGTTTTCCTGTTTTTCTTAATTTTTTATTCAGCCTACCTGTTTCTCTTTCTGTTTATGACTGCCACTTTGGACTTGTATGGCCATTGTTTTTATCTCTATTTGCATTCATCATATTACATATGATCATTACAAATATAAGACACACACACACACACACACACACACACACATTTATACAGCACCCAGACATCCAGTAAATTATTTCAGTATGATGGTGAATCTTGAGTCTATCCTGGGAATCACACACACACACACACACACACACACACACACACACACACACTGAGTTTAGGTGTCACTCAGTCACATTAATATCATTTTTAATAAGGCACATGCTGGAAAGCTTTAATCGACTTTTAGCCAAATTCCAAGCATCTCATTTTGACATTGGGGTTAATGAGGGAAAAATTATACAGCGTGTGTCCTCTCACTGACTGTGTGTGTGTGTGTGTGTGTGTGTGTGTGTGTTTGTGTGTGTGTGTTTCATTCGTCTCTGTCTCAGTGTGTGTGATAATTAGTCTCTAAAGCTGGCCCGCTGTGACTGGATACACATGTTTCAGTTGTCACAGGTGCATTGTGGGATACTCAGACACTGACAGCCATGACAGCACCATCTGGACCCTGACACACACCATGTTGCTTCAGTGTGTTTCTGTGTGTGTGTGAGTGTGTGTTTCTGTGTGTGTGGGGGGGTTGTTTGTGTGTGTGTTTGTGACTGACATTTTGTTAAAGTCAGCTTTGTGGATCAGATGCAGAACCGAAGTGTGTGAAGTGTGCAGGAAATGAAGGGGAGTGAGGACCAGGGAATAACCAAAACAAACCAACAGCTCTGTGATCTCTGTGTTTACAGACTCACATTCAGACTGTGTGTGTGTGTGTGTGTGTGTGTGTGTGTGTGTGTGTGTGTGTGTGTGTGTGTGTGTGTGCGCGTGCAAACAACCTTCACAAACGGAACCTTCTTGTGTGAAACCTACAGATCTTATCATTGATCAGTTCTTCAGGAAAAAATAGTTTGTGGATGAACTATCCTGATCAGACTGCATTTACATGAGGAACATATGAAGTGCCTATACAGGACATGAGTAGAAGATGTGGTAGTGTGATTAAATTTACATTTGTTTGGAATACTGTTATCTGGTGGGAAGAAGACGTAAACCTATGTTCAGATGAATTCTGGAGAAGCAGAACATCTAAAATTTACATTGACTTGTTCAACATCAGGAGGATGATTTTTCCCCAAGAGTTTCAATTCCTTGTCAACTCCACAGTAAACTCTGCACCTGATCTCTATCAGACCCCTGAGATTAATCTAGGACACTTTAAAGCTTACATGTTGTGTAAATGTATATTTGTGGGTTTTTTCTCACCTGTGTGTGTGTGTGTGTGTGTGTGTGTGTGTGTGTGTGTGTGTGTGTGTTGATAATAAGTGAAGTGTAAAGCAGCAGGTGTGTGACTTTTTCCTGCCTTTTCCATCTGTCTTCATCTTAAACTCTGAAATAAAGTTAAACTCTCATTCAGTATCACAGGTTCGTCTCAGATTCACTTGACACAGTGTCAATAGTTGATACCTTGGGAAACACTTTGGGAGTGGTGAGTGTTTAAAGCAGTCATACAATCATTACAATTCATTCCACATGCAAGGGACATCACCAACACCATATAAGGTCATTTGTGTCGTGGCATTCTCTTAATTTTTACCTTCAGGAAAATTTGTCATTTCAAAAACAAACCAAAAGCCATGGCTTTCAGAAACTGTGCAAAATCGCTGTGTCTGCACTTTATAACTAGTGAGGACATGCAGGATGTAAGTGTAAGTTAGCGCTTGGGGGTGTTTCTGATTGTGTGCACTGTGCAAACCTCAGAATGAGAACACTGAGCTCCTGCCTAGTTTTATTCTCGAGAGAAAATTGCCTCCCATTGCTCCAGTTTATGTCTGCTGAGATGATTCATGAGATCATGAGGTTTGCGGGTGGAGCTCACGGAAGTGTTACAGTGTGAAGAGATGGACATGTCACTTTGTGATTTATTTTAACACAGATGATAATATCTTTTGCCTTATTTGACTCTCAAGAATTAGATTTAAACACAGCACCAAACATACACATCAGTAAACTGCCTATGAAGAACTGAAAAATGTTATTACATGTGCTGTGCAAAAGCTTTTTATAGATTGGCTTGAAGCCAAAAGATCAGCTCAGTGCAAGCTGGACGATCACTTTCTCATGGGCTTCAGCTCGCATCAGACTCGTAAGCAGCTTCCCTTTTCAGGCCCTCCATTATGAGTTATCCACTTTTCCACTCACCCAACAAACCTTGTGACATCCAATTTTTAATTCACAGCGGGGATGGTAGAACAGGGCTACTCGGCAAAGTCTGTGGTTAAAAGAGACTTATCTTCAGCTTATCTCCCACCACCTGGGTCATCATCATGGAGGGCCAGGCCATGTCTGGTTAAGCATTTTACATCTAGCATCTCATCTAGCTTAGGGGGTAAAGGATATGTTGTGGCTGGTCTGGTGGGTGCAGTGCTGCACACTACGGTGGCACTGCAGACTTATAAGGCAGCCATGTTAAAAAAAAAAGCTGGTAATTGCTGTTTTAAGGCAGCTATGGTGGCCATGTAGAGGCATTTCTGGCTTCAGATCAGGTAGTCTTCGAACTGACAATAAAAGCGTCTTGACTGGCACGGTTAACATATGCCCCATTTGAACCCTTAGAGTCAACCCCCACCTAAGCTGCTGACCCTTACGGTGGCTCTTCTGGTGGCTTTAACCTCTCTCAAAAAAGTGGGAGACTTACTGGCCTTGTTGGTAGGGTCATCAACCCCTGTCTGGAACACCCAAAGTGTTCTCAATAGCATCAGCTACAGATGCAGCGCCTCATTCTCTTCTCAGGGAACCAGAGTTACATATGTGGCTCACACATTTTTCTCTGCCTCAACAGCAGAGGGCATCTTATCTGGAAAATTAAAGCTTCCTGTCTAAAGGAGTGCAGATCATCTCTTGTTCTTCTGTAACATTTTCTTGATTACTTTATTAATCACAGTAAACTTGTGGCGATCTTCTTCAGAAAGCAGTTAGAGTTTAGACGCTTCCTGTTTTTCTCATTTAAGGAAACTGAGGATGATGAGAGGATAATGTGAGGATGAGGAGAAAAAGACAGAAGAGTCTAAATTTTCAATAACACTCATTCCACATGCAGAGATTTCAGGGCACATGGCATCATTTTAACAGTCTGACAAAAATCGGATCATTTTATCATTTTTAAATAACAGAAAAAAGCATATATATATATATATATATATATATATATATATATATATATATATATATATATATATATATATGACCCGTTCGGCTCCAATGCAGATTTCTCCTGAATTAAATAACAGTCTACCGAATAACTAATAATTAAATACAAATTAAAATTAAGAAAGAAATAAAATTTGTATAATCAAAAATTTTTTAGGGACTCAGATGCATCGGTCACCTATTACCTGTTAGCTATATTAGCATTGTAGATTCAGTTGTAAGCTAAAGAAGTAAAGTTGAGACATCAGCTGATGAAAAATATTTAAGGATTAAAGGAACATTTCATGAGATTTAAGAGGATTATTTCAGTTCAACTTTTGGATTTTATTGAGGTTAAAATCTAATAAATGTTTAACCAAAAACCCAGAAGAATGAAAGGCTTTATTTGTGCTGCAGTGCATGCTGGTATAAGATAACAAGCCCTGAATGCAACACTATTAATGATAAACGAGTGAAAACAGCTGATAAACAACTGACATCTTTAATGCTAAAGCTGCTAACCGGTAATGTGTGTGTATGTCAGTGTGTGTTAGCATTAGCTCTCTTCAACAAGGCTAATTGACAACACACAGTAAAATAAATACAGCAGCGTCATGAGAGATTAGCGCTAAAAGGTCAAAAACTGCAGAGCAGTTTGCTTTCAGAGTTAAACACACACACACACACACACACACACACACACACGCACACTAAGCCATTTCGCCTCTAATCTTCTAATAAGATTATAAAATGTGCAAATATGTTTCCGCATTACTGCTCATAATGACTCTGTATAAAGGCCAGTTTACAGCCACAGGATTAAAGGCAGGGTGTGTAGTAAAACGCTAAACATCGTGCTGATGAAGGACTTCCTGTTTGAAGCACTTCCTGGTTTGATGGCATCCTGCCTGTCAGAAAACTTACATCAATTCCTCTGAAAAATAAAAACATTTTATATCACAAAGTCTCCAATTATTTTCTCTGAGTCTCCCTAGTGCCCTAAACCAACATGATTTGAGATACAGCCCTTATCTCTCATTTGTGAACATTGTGCTGTTTAGTATTTTCACAATGAATTAGTTACTTTGTGCTGAATATGTTTCCCAGGATGCTGTTCAGCATGTTCCTTCAAAATATATCAATAGTTATTTGGGTTTATTTCTGTATAGAAACCTGCATCATCTCGTCTTCATTCTCCATCTCAAGTGTAAAACATTGTAATGCTCCGGACATTCATGTGTGTGTGTGTGTGTGTGTGTGTGTGTGTGTGTGTGTATTGTAACAGTTAAACGTTTGTACAGGCCTTCTTATTCAATGTTTTTTCTTTATTTATGATAGAACACATATGGAATTAAGTAGTAACAAGAATATGTTGAATAACCCAGAAATATTTATATTTTATTTTATATTTTATTTATATTTTTATTTTAGAATCTTAAAAGTACCCATCTTTTTCTTTGCTAAAAGGTTTTTTTGCATTCTTGTCATTCTTTCAGTCAGCCTGGAATCGTTTTCCAACAATCTTGAGGAGTTCTCAGAGGTGTTGAGTGCTGGTTGGCTGCTTTTCCTTTACTCTCCAATCCAACTTATCTGAAACCATCTCACCTGGAATTAGATGTGGTGATTGTGATGGCCGGTTCATCTGATGCATTACTCCACCACTCTCCTTCATGAATAAGTAGCTCTTACAGAACCTAGAGGTGTGTTTGGGGTTTGTTGTCCTGTTGAAAACCAGATAATGGTCTCACTGTGTAAACGTTCTCTTCTTGTCACCCTCTCTCTCTCTCTCTCTCTCTCTCTCTCTCTCTCTCTCTCTCTCTCTCTTCTCTTTCTCTTGTTTGAGATAAACATGCTCCTGAGGTTCCAGTGATCACTGTTACTGCTCCTCTTTTCTCCTCAGATCTTCCCACTTCGTCCCGGTCTGCCTCTGGATCATGTTGAAGGAGACTCTGTGCAGCTGGTGATGTTTCTCATCAACGCCCTGGAGAGCCATGAAATTCCACTTATAAAGAACATCTTCATTTTCATCACCACATCATCTGTGTAAAGCTGCTCTGAGACAATGTTCATTGTTAAAAGCTCAATACAAATAAACATGAACTGATCTAAATTGAATTGAAATTGTAAATTTTATAGCATTGTTTCTGATGCTGTTTTTTATTTTTTTGCTTTCAGAATCCTGATGCTGATGAATCTGCAGCTCCTGTTTCACTTTCCTGTGTGTTAATCAGCGCTAATCAACCCACTGCAGCGTTCCACTCCTCGCTCTCTCACAGCCACTGTACACAATATTCCTCTGAAATAACACAACTCCTCTTTATATGCAAATCACTTCCTGCTTCCTCTGAGCCAGAAGACAAAAAATAGTTATTGATGATGCTGTGATGTTCATTAAAGCTGCTTCCTGCATGCTAATGCTACATAATCGACAGCATCCACTCTCATTGTGCTGAAAAACCTAACACAAAAAAAGAAAAAAACTTTTCTTTTTGATGCAAAGCTTCACTTTTACACTTCTACTCAATTATTTGTGATGTTTTCATATAAAAGCAAACTACTGTTACCTCACATAATAATAATAATAATAAAATAATAAAATAATAATAATAATAATAATAATAATAATAATAATAATAATAATAATGTGTAATTCCTCCCACTGTGTGGTGCAGATATGAATGAGAGCTCAAACTGGCCCATGTCCTGTACATAAGTAGAAGTAGACAGATGCAAATTTAAACAATAATATTAAAATAGTCCAATATCTGGATTAGGATCAGGAGAGCAAACACAAAATCCAGACTCAGGAACGAGGCACAAAGACCAAGTAAGCTTATACAGATCAGCGGTTTAATTGTGTGTGTGTGTGTGTGTGTGTGTGTGTTGTTTTTCCTTTATGAACATGTGTGTTTGCACATAGGGACACATCCCGTCCACATGTCCCCTTAGTCCCTCCCCCTGTGCTGTAGCTGCTGGATTGAGGACACAGCCGAGCGGCCTCAATCCATTACCTCTGTCCTTCATAATCATTTAAACGTGACGCTGCAGGAGCTGAGAGCAGCTCCCTGTTTAACACCTCAATCTACTATGCTGATTACACACACACACACACACACACACACACACACACACACACACACACACACACACACACACATGCACAGGACAGCACATATTTACACACATTTACATGCACAGCAGAACAGTTAGGAAATTTACATGCAATATAGCGCACTCAGTAAAGGCCTGGGTTAAAGATGGAGAACAGGAATGTGCGGTGTGCTTTCTGCTGCAGGTTTCGGTGTAGATTTCCTCAGAGTTTAGCACCGAGGTACATCTCCACATTTATTCTTTATTTCAGGTTAATAATAATTGTTTGTTTCTTGTTTAACGGTTTTGTTTATTTATTACATGTTGACTACTTTAAATAAAATCTTCACTTGCACACACACAAACACATACACTGACACATACACACACGCACACACACACACGCACACACACACAAACACACACACTGACACACACACACACGCACACACACACACACACACACACACACACACTGTCACACACAGACACACACACAAACAGACATACACACAGACACACACACACACACACACACACACACACACACACACACACACACACACAGATGGTAATATAATTTGGGGTGAACATCCTAATAGCTTCATCTTGGGTGTGTAGTAAAAGACACTGCATAGTGTGCACTACCAAAGATCCTTTTCTTTTTCAATGTAGGGAGAATTAAGTGAATTGGGATTCGGCTGAAACTGTGCTGATGATTAGCGTTACTATAGAAACATGCATGAATATGGTTTTGTCCTGCTTGTTATAAAGAAATGTGTAATGCAGATTATATATAGTATATGTGTGTGTGTGTGTGTGTGTGTGTGTGTGTGTGTGTGTGTTAGACACTGTATTTACTGCTTCATTACATTTGAACAGTGAGTTTGATGGAAACTTCATAAATGATGTGTTTTTGGTTTTCACCGGTTCACATTAGAGTAGATCAAAATCAAGTTTTTAATTAAATACAGTAATTGCCCCAGAGGCATAAACACAGCAGAGGTGACACTTTATTGTTAAGATGATATCTTACAAATGTTTTGCCCATATTTAAACTCCACCCACCTTATTATTAGATTTAAGATTGAATCAGATCCTCAGTGGTTTTAATCACAAACATGATTAACATACCAACATAACACCAGGTGTCTATCCAGCATTTGTTGCCATAGTGATCAAGACAGTGTCATGTGGACTTTTTAAATGTATGATTATTCCTGCTGCATACCCAATTAACACATCTCATTAATTACCAGATCTCAACTGATTAGGTGATGGGACTCCTCCACCACCAGACTTTCTGCTTCATGAAGGCAAAATGAGTTTAACTGCCAATCAGAGTTACACAGTGTGTGTGTATGTGTGTGTGTGTGTGTGTGTGTGTGTGTGTGTGTGTGTGTGTGTGTGTATTATTTTATCTTTCAAATGAATGTAACTACCCTTTAGCTCCTGAATGAGAAGCATGAAGACTTCTGAAGCATTAAACTGAAAAATCGAATTCCCATATGGAAAGCTGATATTAGTTTAACAAAATGTCACACTGCAAAAAAGTGACGCGGTTTGACCTGTCTGTGTTTACAAACTTTACTGTTAGCAGTGTATAGAGGAGAACCCTGCTCACTGAGAGAACCGCACTTCAATATCACACAGTAGTGTTTGATTTGCTGATTTCGTGTAAACAGGAGTTCAGATGGCACTCGGCTCTGTGCTCTGAGAAGCGCTGCATTGATAATGTGGTTTTAATTGCGAGCAAGATTACCCTCGGTCGGCTGACTAAACGTGCTCAGGTCGATATTAGAGGACAATCATGTGCGGCCTCGCAACCTCAGGAGGAAACGCTGCAGGTAACGATGAGAGGGCAATTAGAAATGTTTTATATTGCAATAACGAAGAGTCGAGTCCTGCAGGGAACCACATAGATCAAGATTAATGACACAACATACCAGACCGCCTGGTGTAATTAAATCTGCACACTGTCCAAGGAAACACACACACACACACACCCATCCCCCCACACACACACACATTAATGGGTCAAAGAGTCAGTTATTTTATTATATCTATGTATTATTATCTCCTTTATAGTGTTTTATATCAGGAGTTTAGCCAACAATTGAGACTTATCTAAAGTCTAGGTTTAGTTAGCATTAGCTCAATCTGGGGTTAGTTTAAACTAATTATTTAGTTTAAACTAATTTAGTTTGACTTGGTTTAATGTTATCACCTCTACACTGCCGCCATGAGACCCAGCAGCCTCTGGAACTGCTTCACAGTGAGTGACTGGCCTTCTCTTACTCTCCTGACTGCAGTGAGGATAGCTTCGATCCGGGCGGGAGACAATCATACTCGCAACCTGGTCGAGTCCCACACCACACCCAGGAAGGTGGTTCTCTGTTGTGGAAAAAGCACACTCTTCCTGGAGTTCAGTCTTATCCCCAGCTCCTTCATCCAGGCGAGTAAGACATCTCAGATGCCGGACTGCCTGAAGCTCTGGTTGAGCCAATATCAAACAGTCGTCGATATAATTCAGGCATTCCCAAAGCATTGTGACGCAGCGTCTCGTTCCCAAATGGGAAGTACAGTGTCTGCAACATTTTATTTACATTTAGATTAAAAAGAAAATGTATGTTACACAACTTTACTGGAAATAGTTTAAATTTTTCATTTAATAATTTAATACTTTATAATTTCTATTCCATTTTTTTGTATTTGTTTTAAGCCATAAATCCTGTAAAATATACAAATATACAAAAATATAGATTTACATTTTATATCCTGAATTGGTATAATGTTATCCCTAATGATGTGAAAATGTATTATATTTTCATCATGAAGCCCATTTGATTAAATTATAAACTGTTCACTGTAAACTTGAAAATAAATACTGCATTATCACTAGAATCTACCGCAAGTAACAGGGTTTTTTTATTTACTTTTACCCAATTCAGGATGGTTGCAGTTCTGACAGGACAGCTTTTTCTCACTTACCATTTTTGCACTACAATTTCGCACGAAACGCACGAAACCCTAACACGAAACTTTCGCACGAAACCCTAACCCTAACCCTAACCCTAACCCTAACCCTAACCCAACCATCCTGAATTGGGTAAAAGTAAATAAAAAAACCTGTTACTTGCGGTAGATTCTAGTGATAATGCAGTATTTATTTTATGGACTGTAGTGTTGCATTTGATTCTGTAAGTTATGATATGCTTTTATCAATCTTCTAATGGTGGTTGGCATAAAGGACACAAAACTAATTAGAGTCCACTCTTATCATATTTATAGGCCATTCTCAGTGGGGTCAATCAAGGTTCCAACCTGGGAACCCCTGTTTATTTGTTATTTTATTTGCACATACTGTGATCACATTAACCCAGTCCTTGCCTTTGAATGATGAGCCAGATTTAAATATATGTTTATTCAATTATTTATTTTTAATAAATAATATGTTTTATATAATTTGTACAGCAGTTTGGTCAGAATTAGAGGTGTTTTACTTCTAGCTGTATACAGTCCTCGTAAAAGAACTCCTGTCTTATTAGAATTAACAAGATTTTATGGTGTCTGTCATCAGACTGTACTTCCTGTCTAGTGTTAAAACAATCCCCTTTGTGCAGAACCAAGACCAACATGGAACCTTTTGTTTTCAAGAAAAACATTAGAAGAACCTCACCCTTACACTTTATAGATAACATGTAGGTTTCAGGTACAACTTCATGAGTTCAGGGTCAGGGAAAAAGCATTGGAATGCCTCTGATTATTTTCAGCCTTTAATCAGAAATCTGTGACTTCTACTCTCTGTGGAAATTTCTACAATGTGGAATTGTTACACAAATCTCCAGAACAGTGTGAAATCGGGTCAGGCTTTTTTATTAGCGCTAATTATGAGCAGTGTTCAACATTAGCAGGACCGTGTTACTTTACAATTAGCAACGATAAGGTAGGGAGATGAAAGTGTGTGTGTATGTGTGTGTGTGTGTGTGTGTGAGTTACCACTGAGTTACCAAATGATATATAGGCAGAGTAAAGGACCCCCCTTCAAACACCACTTTCTGCCTCCCACTCCAATTAACCTGTGCTTAAGGTATGTGTAGAGGATGTAAAACGAGTCTTCAGAAGATAGATGACTAGGAAAGCTTCTTTCCCAGATGGTGTTTCACCTGCCTGCCTAAAATCCTGTGCTGACAAACTGGCCCCCATCTTCACTCAGATCTTCAATAGATCACTGGAGCTGTGTGTAGTTCCCTACTGCTTCAAACATTCCACGATCATTCCGGTCCCCAAAAAAACCCAAATCACTGGTTCCAATTAACTCTGCTGGATCCCCTTCAGTTTGCCTACAAACCAAACAGGTTTGCGGATGATGCAGTCAACATGGGACTGCATTATATACTGCACCATCTTGACAGACCTGGGACCTAGGCAAGGATTTTGTTTGTAGACTTCAGTTCAGCCTTTATTACCATCATTCATGACCTTCTCTCAGCCAAACTGACCCAGTTCTTCATGCTCACTCCAATCTGTCAGTGGATCACCAGCTTCCTGACAGACAGGCAGCAAATAGCGAAGCTGGGTAAACTCACATCCAGGTCTCTCACTATCAGCACTGGTGCTCCCCAGGGTTGCGTTCTCTCCCTACTGCTCTTCTCACTGTACACAAATGACTAAACCTCTAAAAACCCCTCTGTCAGGCTCCTGAAGTTTGCAGATGAAACTACAGTCATCTGCCTCATCCTGGATTTAGACGAGTCTGCTTACAGACAGGAGGTTAAAGAGGCTGTCTGGTGCATCCACCATAACCTGGAGCTCAACACGTTCAAAACAGTGGAGATGATTGTGGACTTCAGTAAAAAATCCCCCAGCATGCCCCCCACTCATCATCATGAAAAGCACTGTAACAACAGTGGAGTCATTCAAATTTCTGGGTACCACCATCTCAGGACCTGAAGTTGGACAGTAACATTGACTCCATTGCCAAAAAAGCCCAGCAGAGGTTGTGATGTCGGATCTCAGAATCCCCTCTGACACCAAACACCTCAGGAGTATTCCAAGTTTCCCTTATTACCACTCAGATCTCTCAAAACTCGGTTAAGACTCCCAATAAAAAGGCCCAGAGGCTTGGATGAGAAGGACAGCAAATACAAGTTTATATCTTTTCTCTGCAGAGAGGATCCACCACAAAACAGGAGCACGATAATCCTTTACAGAATAATAGATGCTTGCAAGCGCTTCAAAAAGGAAAGTCCCAAAAACCCTTTTGGGCAAATCACCTAAGGTGATTTCCACCCAAAAGACTTACGTAGTTTCCAAAAATCAGAGCTCACCCAAAAATGAAAGTAACAACTAAAATCCTGAAATAGAAGTTCATTACCGGTCTTGAAAGTACTCCAGCTGTTGCTCGAACTACACACCAACGAACCAGTGCCCAGACTGCTGAGATCATCTCTTATTTATTTGCTGGCGCCTCTGGGCGCCTCCTCTCTTAATTTACATAATCTTTGTCCAAATCCCATTATTTTCATGCTGCTTGATTTTTAGGCCCTTCCCACTATTTATTAATCATCACGTGGTTTATTCCAAACCCCACGTGATCTCTCTTCTTCATATCCCTTTATTTTCTGGCCCTTTTGGGGCTTTATTTTTTAAAAAACTCGTCTTATCTTCCTCATTCTTGTCTTGGCACTTGCTGAAGCAACATCAGTCGCCTGCTTGATGATTTGGACAACTATTTGGTCAATCCTACTGATGACCCTGTTCTTCCTGATACTTCCTCTTCTACCCACACCTTTCCTTCTTCCATGGATGTGGGCACTCAGACTGACCCTGTGGTGATTCTCCCTGCTGATTCTCCTTCTGGGGATTCTGACTCATCTGGTACTGATACTGCGCCTAACTCTGGGCCCTCTTCTCCAGCCCCTTTCCAATCTGCTTCTCCATCCTATTCCCCTACTTCTCCTCGCAGTCCTTCCCCTGGGCCCTCTTCACCTGCCAGCATCATCATGATTGAGCCTGACCAAGCACCTTCTGTTGATCTCACTCCTTTTAAGACTTCTTTTCCCTATAGGTTTCTTGAATCTTCTGGCTCTTATCTCCCCATCTGTAACTGCTTTCCCCTGAGTATCTGTCCTCACATGGATTACTCTGGGCACAATGAATAAACATGGTGGTCTTTTCTAAATGGTCTCTTGTTGTGGTTATTTGCAAGCAAGCAATTAAACTGGTTTTAAGCTAGGTTTAAGGTTTATCCTGGTAAACAGGTAAGTTAATTAAGTCTTATACTAAGTCCACTAAATAAGGTGATTAAACATTAATTGATAAAAAAATACTGACTAATAACTATTAATAAGTATATACTGACTGTTATGATGCCAATCAAGTGATCCTTCACCAACTGAGGAAATTCAACCTGCCACAGGAGCTGCTGAAACCACTAGTTCTACTCAGCCGTCATTGAGTCTGTCCTGTGTATATCTATAACTGTCTGGTTTGGTTCAGCTACAAAATCAGACATCAGGAGGCTAGAGCGGACGGTCAAGACTGCTGAGAGGATTATTGGTGCCCCACTGCCCAATCGCCAAAATCTTTACTCATCCAGAGTGGAGAAAAGGGCTACGAAAATCACTTTGGACCCCACACCCTCAGCCCACTCTCTCTTCCAACTCTTGCCTTTTGGTCAGACCACCAGAACAGCCAGGCACAAGAACAGTTTTTTTCCTGCAGGCTATAATCAGTATGAACAATTCAAATATTAATAACCACACATTGTCCATCATAACTGTCACATTTGTGTATAAAATCCAAATGATCCATTTGTAAACTGAACACTTGTAAATAACATCTGTACATTTATTTAACAACTTTTTTACTTTGTATTTTCTGCATTATTTAACTGTATGGTTTACTATTGTTACATTATGTCTGTACTTCTGCACTGGAAGCTCCTGACGCCAAGTCAAATTCCTTGTGTGTGTGTAAACATAGTTGGTAATAAAACTATTTCTGATTCTAATAAATAATAAACCACAAGTGCGTGGTTGCATCTCTCTGCAAAAATGCAAGCAAATAAATTAACAAATAAACACAAATTTTACATAAAAGTTTAATAGTTTACTTTATAGCACATTTTTACTTATATCCTTAGTAGGTGGTTAATGTTTAGGTAAATACTAAATATTTAGTCAAATCTGATTGTTACTGCTGAAGACTGTTTTAGCTGGATATAAACTGTGACCATATTTACACTTTTCATCATCATTTCATGAAAATGCTACATTCTTTTACTTTACCTTCAGTTAAGTTTAAATCTCTTCACTAATCTTCAGAGAGACAGACGGATGTGTACACAAGATGCTCCTGAATCTGACACATTTTCTGCTTTGTGTGTGTGGTTGTGTGTGTGTGTGCGTGTGTGTGTGTGTGTGTGTGTGTGTGTGTGTGTGTGTGCGTGTGTGTGTGCTGAGAGAATAATTGGATAAAGTTTCATGCAAATCTCAGTGTGGTGCAGAATTAAAGGTGTGATATGTTCATTCATGCAGATGACAAGTTGAGCCCTCATTTTCTCCTCTCAAAATGTGTGTGTGTGTGTGTGTGTGTGTGTGTGTGTGTGTGTGTGTGTGTGTTAGAGGAATTTAATGACCTTGGCTCCATGTGCAGGAGGAACGTGCAGGTACAACACTCAGTACTGAAAGCTCAGGAACCTTGTGTTCACAGTGAAGCTGCTGCAGGAGTCTGAAAGGTAAAGAACACTAAATACACAATATTCCATTTCCTGGGAAATGTATAAAAACAATGATCAGATATGCAATATCAGCTGTTACATGCAGATCAAACAAAACAGATCTGACTCTTGTTCAACAATGTAATTCTGTAATACTGTAACACTTTAATTCTGTAACACTTTAACAATGTATTTCTGTAACACCTTAATTATGTAACACTGTAATGCTGTAACAATGTAATTTAATAAATTTGTATTTGTATTGCGCTTTTTACAACGAACATTGTCTCAAAGCAGCTTTTTACAGAAATTTGGTGAAAAAAAATGTACTAGGGAGGCACAAGCCGGTGCACTCTTAGTGCCGGTCCCAAGCCCGGATAAATGGGGAGGGTTGCGTTAGGAAGGGCATCCAGCGTAAAACATATGCCAAATCGAATATGCGGGTCACGATTAAGAATTTCATATCGGATCGGTCGAGGCCCGGTTACCAACGACTGCCACAGGTATCGTTAGCCGACAGGGTACTGGTGGAAATTGGGTTACTGTTGGCCGAAGGAGGAGAAGGAGAGGAGGAAGACGTCTACAAAGACAGCAGGGAAAGGAGAAGTGGAGGAGAGTGGAGGTTCAGGTTGGTACTTTAAATGTTGGTACTATGACTGGTAAAGGGAGAGAGGGAGCTGATATGATGGAGTATGATGTGTGACATGATGATAGACATGATGTGTGTTCAGGAGACCAAGTGGAAAGGGAGTAAGAGCAGGAACATTGGAGGTGTTTAAACTGTTCTATCATGGTGTGGATGGAAAGAGAAATGGTGTAGGGGTGATCCTGAAGGTAGAGTACAGTAAGAGTGTAGTGGAGGTGAAGAGGGTTTCTGATAGGGTGATGAACATGAAGCTGGAAGTTGAAGGGATGATGATAAATGCCATCAGTGCCTATGCTCCACAAGTTGGCTGTGAGATGGAGGAGAAGGAAAGATTTTGGAGTAAATTAGATGAAGTGGTAGATGGTGTACCTAGAAATGAACGATCGGTGATTGGGGCAGACTTGAATGGACATGTAGGTGAAGGGAACAGAGGTGATGAGGAGGTGATGGTAGGTATGGCTTTAGGAGAGGAATGTGGAAGGGCAGATGGTGGTAGATTTTGCTAAAAGGATGGAAATGACAGTGGTGAACATGTATTTTAAGAAGAAGGAGGATCATAGGGTGACGTATAAGAGTGGAGGAAGGTGCACACAGGTGGATTATGTTCTATGTAGGAGATGCAACCTAAAGGAGATTGGAGACTGTAAGGTGTTGGTGGGGGACAGTGTAGCTAGACAGCATCGGATGGTGGTCTGTAGGATGGTTTTGGAGGCGAAGAAGAAGAGGAGGAGAGTGAGGACTGAAAGAAGAATAAGATGGTGGAAACTGAAGGAGGAAGACTGTAGTGTGAGGTTCAGGGAAGAGGTCAGACAGGAGCTCGGTGGTGTTAAGGAGGTGCTGGATGATTGGGAAACTACTGCAGGAGTGATGAGGGAGGCAGCTAGAAAAGTACTTGGTGTGACATCTGGAAATAGAAAGGAAGACAAAGAGACATGGTGGTGGAATGAGGAAGTGCAGGAGAGCATAAGAGGAAAGAGGTTGGAGAAACAGAATTGGGATCGACAGAGTGATAAGAAAAGTAGGCAGGAAAACAAGGAGATGCAGCAGCAGGTGAAGAGGGATGTGGTGAAAGCCAAGGAAAAGGCATATGAGAAGCTGTATGAGAGGTTGAACACTAAGGAAGGAGAAAAGGATTTGTACCGATTGGCCAGGCAGAAGAACCGAGCTGGGAAGGATGTGTTGCAAGTTAGAGCAATAAAGGATGGAGATGGAAATGTGTTGACTATTGAGGAGAGTGTGTTGAGAAGGTGGAGGGAGTATTTTGAGCAGCTGATAAATGAGGAAAATCAGAAAGAGAGAAGGGTGGATGGTGTGGAGATGTGAAGCAGGAAGTGGATAGGATTAGTAAGGAGGAAGTGAGAGCAGCGATTAAGAGGATGAAGAGTGGAAAGTCGGTTGGACCAGATGACATACCAGTAGAAGTGTGGAGATGTTTAGGAGAGATGGCAGTGGAGTTTTTAACCAGATTGTGTAACAAGATTCTGGATGGTGAGCGGATGCCTGAGGAATGGAGAAGGAGTGTGCTGGTACCCTGAGCCCTGAGCTCTTTCCTGTTTGCAGTGGTGATGGACAGGTTGAAGGACAAGGTCAGACAGGAGTCTCACCGGGCTATGATGTTTGTGGACGATATTGTGATTTGTGGTGAGAGTAGTGAGCAGATTGAGAAGAGCCTGGAGAGGTGGAGGTACACGCTGGAGAGAAGGGGAATGAAAGTCAGTAGGAGTAAGACAGAGTACATGTGTGTGAATGAGAGGGAGGGCAGTGGAGGAGTGCGGTTGCAGGGAGAAGAGGTGGAGAAGGTGGAGGAGTTTAGGTACCTGGGGCCAACAGTGAAAAGTAATGGAGAGTGTGTTAGAGAAGTGAAGAAAAGTGTGCAGGCAGGGTGGAGTGGGTGGAGAATAGTGATAGCAGGAGTGATTTGTGATAGAAGAGTATCTGTGAGAGTGAAAGGGAAAGTTTATAGGACTGTGGTGAGACCTGAGATGTTGTATGGTTTAGAGACAGTGGCATTGATTAAAAGGCAGGAGGCAGAGCTGGAGGTAGCAGAGCTGAAGATGTTAAGGTTTTCGTTGGGATTGATGAGGATGGACAAGATTAGAAATGAGTTTATTAGAGGGACAGCGCATGTTGGATGTTTTGGTGACAAGATGAGGGAGGCGAGATTGAGATGGTTTGGACGTGTGCAGAGGAGGGACATGGGGTATATTGGTAGGAGAATGCTGAGGATGGAGCCACCAGGAAGGAGGAAAAGAGGAAGACCAAGGAGGAGGTTTATAGATGTGGTGAGGGAAGACATGCAGGTAGTTGGTGTGAAAGAGGCAGATGTAGAGGACAGGGGGGTATGGAGACGGATGATGTGCTGTGGCGACCCCTAATTTGAGCAGCCGAAAGAAAAAGATGCTCTTTGTAATTTTGTAACACTAAATAAATAACACTAACAATGCAAAGCTGTAACACTGCAACACTGAAATTCTGTAATACTTTCATTCTGTAACAATGTAATGTTTAAACAGTAACATTGTAACTGTGTAATTATGTTACACTAATGCTGTACCATTGTAATGCTGTAAAACTGTAACAATGCACATATGTACCGCTTTCATTCAGTAACACTGTAAGATGTAAAACGGTAAACTGTAACACTGTAATGCTGCATGTTATAAATAGAAACATGGATGTTTTTATTCAAGTATTATAAAAAAATAATAATTGAGGTAAAGTTACTGTAACAGTTAACATTTGTTAACGTCATTTATTTTAATGGATTGAAATGGCACCTTCAGGAAGACTTTAATTTCATGTGTAATTATTTGTGAGAGTAATTAACCATAATTTTATAATTTTGGCTTTGAAATCTCTGAACCTGAGCAGTGGAAAACTGCAACAAACTTCATAAACTTTATGGGCTGTAATGAGGAGCGTTATCAAACTGCTGCATAAAGCCGGGAGAACATCAGAGACGAATACAAACACACACACACACACACACACACACACACACACACACACACACACACACACACACACACACACACAAAAACTTGGACCTAATTTATCACCAGGGGTCTGAAGAGCACTTGAAGGAAATTAGGATTTGCACAAAGGAAAATTCAAATAAAAACTAAACACATCGATGAGAATGTGCAGATAAAAGAACACTACACACACTGCAGGGTTTTTTTTTAAACGATGCTGTTTAAACATAGTTTTTTCGTAGATTTAAACACACCAACTTAAAAAACATATAATGTATTCAGTTTTAATCTGGATTTTACTAGTGTCGTGAATCCTGACATGATTCAGTCAGTTCTGCTCTCACAGTAAGTTCAATACACTGAGCTGTTTTTCACTGAGTTCGACCCCATGCTCAATCACTGTGTTTTCCTGCAATAAGCTTTAGTCAGATTATGATTTTAGAGAAGAAATCATGACAAACAACAAAAGGAAATGCACATCTCCATCTTTGTCTTTCTCATCATCATCTTTCTGTCTCACTGTGTCTCTCTTTTTTCATCAGTTTTAGTCTGTAAACATTTCCGTTTTTTCTCTACTAATTCTTGTCTGGTCCAGTGAAAATGCTAGTTGGAGGAATCGGGGATGAATTCAACCACTTGTTTCCTTGCAATCTCTCATTCTCATTTCAGTTTGATTGGTATTCACATTTCATGCTGGCTAAAATCAGAGTGAAGAGAGTAAGAGATGAGATCTTAAATTAGACCTGCGGGGGAAACGAGATGTGCCGATCTGTAATAACAGCAGGAATTATTTTATTTAACCACCTTAAACAAATGATTTTCCTCCATCACTTCACTCAAAGATGAAAAGAGCCAAAGAATTAGGAAAATAGGAATTGCTTTATTTTGCCTTTTCTCTTTTACTCTGTCATCTTCCCGCTCTGCTGCCAGTTTTCATCTCTTCTCATTATTTTCCTATTTCCGTTGTGTTGCTCTTCAGACTGAAAGATAAATGTGTGAACTGTGGCTCAGAGTGACTCGATGGTGAAAACACCTCTCTAATTCCAGTATTTGTGGATTGTGAGATCGTAAGAGTAGGGGAGTAGGGGTGATGTTTCACTAATATCTACTGACTCTCATCACACTGATGCTCTGAATTACAACACCAACAAAATCACATTCAACCAAATTACAGCACAAATCAAACAAACTTCCATCAGTCACAGAGGAACTCGAACAAAACAGCAGAGTAAAATGTTATGTTATTTGTCCCTAAAGAGAAAACAGTAGAGCAGATTATCTGTACACAGTTTCAGATAAAAAGTCACGTTGAGCAGCTCCAGATTTAGAGCACACAAGCTGAATATAGAGACGGGGAGAAGGTAAGAACACGAGGACTGCAGTGTCTCAGCAGCACAATATTTACCTTGCTGAAGTCTCGAATACATCAGATCAACTCAGCACTTTATATTACAGTCTAATAGCACTTTATTTTCCTACTTTATTGTGTATTGTGCTCGTTTTTCTTTGTAGAAATCTGTTTAGTGCAGCTTTGTATGCAGCTTTAGCAATGCATATGTTCAGGTTTTGTCATGCTATTAAAACACACTTACACTGAGAGAGAGAGAGAGAGAGAGACTTGACTTTTAAGTTCCTTTTATTTCAAAACAATTTTTTTTACACAAAAAATACAATAGAATAAAATTAAAAATGATAAATAACCAAGTAAAATGTAATATTTTATCTTTCATATGAGTGGATTTAAAATATTACAATTAAGCAAAAACAATAATAGGCTAAACAGAGAGAATTAATTAAAGGCCATAAATGATCACCAGTAAAAAATTGTGTATAAACACAGAGAACAGAGTTAAAAAATAATAATAATAATAATAATTAAAATAAATAAATCAAAAATGTTATAAAAAGAGTGAATACATGAAACTGCAAAACGTTTTTGTTAAGACGTCTTCTGTTAGAAAGTTAAGTTTAGCCGATTGTTTTAAACACAGTATAAAACTTCCCCCTGTCCCCAAACCTTCCAGAAGTCCTGCAGTCTGTGTGTAATTTCTGCATAAGCAAATTCGATCCTCACTCTGGCTTTTAAAAGGGTTTTTAACATTAGCTCTGGGTTCAGTGTGGGTTCAAGTTAAGTAAGCAAATCTTTTCTTTTTTGTGCAGCTGAGAATCTCGGGCCAAGAACGTACAAGTTTTCTTTTGGGATTTGGTCAAACTTCGCTATCTATTCTCTTAATGTGCTAAGCATTAGCCCTAAGATTTCACATCTCAAAAAGAGGTGGTCTAACGTCTCCTCACTTCCACAGAATGGGCATGTTACAGCATTTTGAAGTCTCCATGCTTTGTAAGTCCGGCTCTTTGAAGGCTCTGACGAAAGCTCCCCGAACTCAGAATCCTTGCTGCAATCAGTGGGTTGCTTAAAAAGGGTTCGTGATTCACGCAGTAGCATGGCTGGTTTCCTGTTTTGTTTATTTTAAAATAAAGAACCACACTTTTAAAACTGACTGGTAAAACATTGTTGTCCTTGATATGTTAATTTCCTTCAAGTTCATTACAAATAAGTGTTTGTTGTATTTTAATTCCCCCACTCTTTGCAGGAGTAGACAGGCTGTGTGAGTCCATGTTGATTCTTTGCTGTAGAGTCTTTGCGCTGTCTGCAGACAAAAAGATTTAATTAGACTTGACAAGTTGATTAGGCCCTGGCCTCCCTCCTGTATTGGCAGGTATCGGACAGATGCTCATGTCCAGTGTGGTCCATTCCAGAAGAAATCCACTAACCTCCTCTGAATCTCTCTGACTGTTGTTTCTGGTGGTTTGAGGGCTGTGAACTTGTGCCACAGCATTGAGGCAACCAAGTTTTTGGTGACCGGCACCCTCCCCCTGATATCTGGGGCAGGACCCAAGTCCATTTAGACAATTTTGCACTCACCCTCTCTATTAATCCCTCCCATTAATTTTGTAGGTATTCCTTTTCTCCTCGGTAGATTCCTAGGTATTTAAGGCCTGTTTTACCCTATTGTAATTTTTCTAGGAGTTTCTTTTCCTCACCACTGTCAGGGATTCCCCTGCCACCGCCCCTCGGCCGCTGTCAGAGATTCCCCTGCCACGCCCCCCTCAGTAGCTGTCAGAGATGCACCCTGCCACGCCCCCCTCAGTAGCTGTCATGGTTCCTCGTTATCCCATGCCTGCCTGAACGACCGACAGCTTGTTACGGATCAGACTATATAAACTCACGTTCTCGAGTCACAGGCTGTCGGTTCTTGAACCTCATGCTGGTGATTTCCCGTAGCTGCTTTCCCCGCTGGTTCCTTTGCTGAACGCCGTTCCCGTGAGGACTATTCGAGGTCATAGGAGTTAACTTTCGTTTTCGGATTCTAGTTTTGTTGAGGATTTCTGGTCCCGAGCGGATACTTTTTGGTTTGTGGACATTTGCCTGAGTTACATTTTGTGTTTGGAAAATAAAGGGACATGATTGAGTTATTTCCGCTTCCGCGTCATGGTCGTCAGGCTGACAACCACTGACCTGCAAGAAAAAGTTTACATTTACCCCAGTTAACACGTGCAGAGGACGCAGCTTGATACATTGCCAAACTGCATATGAGAACTTGAATGTCCTTCTGTTTGGTAATAAAAATTATTATATCGCCCGTGTAGGCTGACTACTTTGCTGTTATTACACATTCTGATAGTCCATGCATGTTTTTTCTTAATTGGTACAGAAGAGGTTCAATGGCCAGACTGTACAATTGCCCTGACAGTGGGCATCCTTGCCTGATCCCTCACTGCATTTTAAAATTGCAGCAAAATCCTCCCCAAACTTTACTGCATGATACAAGAATCTGAGTATAATTGTTCAATCCATGAAATGAATGTTGCCTTATCCCAAAGGCTTCTAATGTTTTAAAGAGATAAGTATGATCCACTCTATCAAAGGCTTTTTCTTGGTTCATAGATGAAAGATCGAGGTCATAAGAATTAATGTCATGTACAGAAAACACATTTATTGTGGCACACAAGATACTCAGATACTTACCTAAACCCAAACCTAAAGTAGAAGTGTTTATTAACTAAAGTGACAATGAAAAAGTAGAAAGAAAAAAGTTTGTGGCTTTCACTCTCACACAATCCACATGCTGCTCTCATTTATGTCCTCCCAGCAAGCACCAGAGAGAGAGAGATAAAGAAAAAGAGGGGGAGAGAGAGAGAGAGAGAGAGAGAGAGAGAGAGAGAGAGAGATAGTGAGAAAGAGAGAGAGTGAGAAAAAGAGAGAGTTAGTGACAGTGATGGTGACTGACAGAATGTTTGTCCTTTAGAATTAGCCATTGTGTTGTGATCTGAAACTAATCCGTCTTCTGCTAAATCACGTTAGCGTCACAGCTTCATTAGCCGCTTCAGTCTCTCTGAGGTTTCACCTCCATCTTTCAGATTTAAAATCACACTTTCATGAGATTAGGATTTAAACCACTTGCAGGGGAATTAAAGAGAAAAGGAAGGTGGAATGACAAGAATACAGGTTGTGAATATTACATGTGTGTGTGTTTATTTATAATCGGAAATAGTTTTAAAAAGTGTAAAAAAAATATATAGTTTAATGTTAAAAAGACTTTTTTAACACTTTTCTAATGTTAGAAGATTTTTCTGCTTTGTCCTTAGTTCCTGAACCATTAGTTTCAGCTAAGCTTCATCTGACCTCACTTGATCCTCATGACTTTTGCTCTAAATCCAAGTCTGCAAGCCATGTTACATCAGCATTGTGACAGTCAGCACAGAAAGTCTGATGGCCTCAAGTCAGTGAACTGGCTGTGCTTCTGGAAGTCTCTGAGCACAATGTGAGCACACACAGATTCTGGCAAGACTCGCAATGACCGTGTTTCTAAAGAGAGAGACCCAGAAGGTAATACAGACACAAGGACATCCTTAGATATACTTTGTCCTGCTACTGAACCATGAGTACGTGTAAATGTGTGTGTATTTGGTGGACAAATAATTTTTCTAGGTGCTAATAAAGAGTCCTTTTAAAACAGCAACAGATTATCACAGATTTAATTTAGTTTTTTAATTTTTAATGACAAACCAGTAATCAGGGTTGTACAAGTGCACTCTTAGTGTCAGTCTCAAGCCCGGATAAATGTGGAAGGTTGTGTTATGAAGGACATCCAGTGTAAAATTTGCCCAAATCAAATATGCCTGCTATTTCATAGCAGATCGCTCGAGGCCACCACAGGTTTCATTAGCCAACAGGGTACCGGTGGAAAGGAGAAAGGTAGATCTGTTGTGTGTTCAGGAGACCAAGTGTAAAGGGAGTAAGACCAGGAACATTGTAGGTGTTCAAACTGTTCTATCATGGTGTGGATGGAAAGAGAAATGGTGTAGGGGGGATTCTGAGGAAAGAGTACAGTAAGAGTGTAGTGTAGGTGAAGAGAGTTTCTGATAGAGTGATGAACATGAAGCTGGAAGTTGAAGGGGTGATGATAAATGCCATCAGTGCCTATGCTCAACAAGTGGGCTGTGGGATGGAAGAAAAGGAACAATTCTGGAGTCAGTTAGATGAAGTGGTAGAATGTGAACCTAGGAATGAACGATTGGTTATTGGGGTGGACCTTAATGGGCATGTAGGTGAAAGGAACAGTGGTGATGAGGACCTCCTGGGATGGGTAGATATGGTCTTAAGGAGAGGAATGTGGAAGTGCAGATGGTGGTAGATTTGCTAAAAGGATGGAAATGGCAGTGGTGGTCATCAGATGGTGGTCTATAGGATGGTTTTGGAGGTGAAGAAGAAGAGGAGGAGAGTGAGGACTGAAAAAAAGAGTAAGATGGTGGAAACTGAAGGAGGAAGACTGTAGTGTGAGTTTCAGAGAAGAGGTCAGAAAGGGGCTCGGTGGTGGTGAAGAGGTGCTGGATGATTGGGCAACTACTGCAGAAGCGATAAGGAGACAGTTAGAAAGCTCCTTGGTGTGGTCTGGAAATAGAAAGGAAGACAAAGAGACGTGGTTATGGAATGAGGAAGTGCAGGAGAGCATAAGGAGAAAAAGGTTGAAGAAACAGAATTGGGATCAACAGAGTGATGAAAAAAGTAGGCAGGAGTACAAGAAGAGGGATGAAGAGGGATGTGGCAAAAGCCAAGGAAAAGGCATATGAGGAGCTGTAGGAGAAGTTGGACACTAAGGAAGGAGAAAAGGATTTGTAGCGATTGGCCAGGCAGAGGAACCGCCAGGCAGAGGAACCGAGCTGGGAAGGATGTGCTGCAAGTTAGAGCAATAAAGAATGGAGATAGAAATGTGTTGACTAGTGAAAAGAGTGTGTTGAGAAGATGGAGGGACTATTTTGAGCCACTGATAAATGAGGAAAATAAGAGAGGGAAAAGGTTGGATGATGTGGAGATGGTGAAGCAGGAAGTGGATATAATTACTAAGGAAGAGGTGGGAAAGGATAAAGAGTGGAAAGTTGTTTGGACCAGATGACATACCAGTAGAAGCATGGAGATGTTTTGGAGAGATGGCACTGGAGTTTTTAACAAGATTGCTTAACAAGATTCTGGAGTTGTGGTTTTGTATGAGTAACTCTGGTGCGTCAGAGCGGTATGTGAGGGTGGTGCAGGACATGGTCAAAAGTGGCCAGAATCCCACTCTGCATTATATCCCTAATGATAAAGACATATTCTCAGATTGAAAGAATCAGACTCTGTTTAGTTTTCAGTAAGGAAGATG
Organism: Silurus meridionalis; assembly: GCF_014805685.1. Lineage (NCBI taxonomy): Eukaryota > Metazoa > Chordata > Actinopteri > Siluriformes > Siluridae > Silurus > Silurus meridionalis. The sequence goes on along the minus strand of NC_060888.1, from coordinate 65,012 downwards.
TTTACCTAGACACTGATGATGCAGCGGAAACCTTCTCCAGATTAACGTTCACTACGGTGCTTTTGTAGGTGATTGAAAGTAATTTATCTTTCCTTTTATAAACTGGAGACATTTCAATTCCAGATGCCAGATTCCAGTTTGTAGAACCCCATCATGAAGAACCCCAGCTTAACCCCTCGGTGCAGATCAGAAGAACCGTTCTTCAACACCTCTGACTTGATGTTGTCAGGGACATAATTTTCTAAAGGTTTGTGTGTGTGTGTGTGTGTGTGTCTGTGTGTGTGTGTCTAATCATGATGTTATTAACTCCATGCTTTACGTTAGAGACAACATGCTAAAGGTGCTATGCAAACAGCGTACTAGGAAGCAGTGGTTTTATTATTGGTTTAGCTTCAAGGTGTGTGTGTGTGTGTATGTGTGTGTGTGTGTGTGTGTGCACGCATTTTGGGCAGTAATCTTGTAGACAACTTGTGCAACATTACTTGTTAAACTGATAAACTTATCTTTAATGCCTAACTGCTTCTAACTATTGTACAGCACCACTGACAGGAAGTTTCCTGATTAGTCGGCGTCTCCCTGGGGACACTTCCCTCCAAATTATAGCTGCATCAAAGCTAACACTATCTGCCTGGTCTTTATTGGTCTCAAGGGGAAGGTTCCAGGATGACAATGGATAATCACATATCACTAAAATGTCTCTATTCCATTACCTGCTCCTTCCCAACAAAGTACAAATGTCCTCTAAAATGATTTTTTAATAATAGAGAGATGTTGATGTAGTTTCAGTTTTAGAACTGTCTGCTGGTAGTTTCTTGTTTGTGACTACATTTACAATAAACTCTTTCTCTTTTCATCAATAATTTGATAATTTTCCTTTGTTGTATTTTTCATCTGAAACTTCTGCCACATTTTAATTTTCTCAAATAATGAATTTGTTTTTTGTTAGTTTCAAGACAGCAGGCCGAGGCCCTCCAGTGTTTTTATAATACATATAAAATTTATTTTTTGTAATGTGTAATACTTTTTGAAAAGTATACACACAGCAGCACAAATTTTGCTGCTGTTTGGTGCTGAAGGTTTGATGTGATATCTATCTGACTTTAGCACTGTAATAGTGAGTCATTTTTTTCTACTGAGCTTCACTAAATTTACTCCTGAAGTTAAACAGTAAATCAAACTGCAGGTGACAAAATAATCTATTTGTATTGATGCCAAACAGAATTTCAAGGAAAAACACTCAAAAGGGTTATTTTGTTAGTAAATTAGCTCGGACAGGTTAGCACATGTTCCTACCTGTTCCTGTCTCGTTCACTTTCTGATAAAACCATCAAAAATTTTGAAAATCTTCAGTGAGGCTTATTCAGTCTCATTATGTCTTTATTTTGTCATCACAGGTTTTCACACTGTTAGATTTAAAATATCATTTATTTATTCATAGGTGTGGTTACTGTTGCTGTGGTTTAATTTTTCATGACTACATCCTCCCCAAAAATGCCACATAATTACACACAGTGCTGATTTTCTTATTATTATTCACAGCAATTATGATAAAATGATTTTTCAGTGTTTGTGTGTCACATAAAATACAATAATTAATTAATTAAAATAATCCTCTGACAGCTCTGTAAAAAAATCTGTGTGTGTGTGCATATGTGTGTGTGTGTATGTGTGTGAGTGTTTTTACTCATAAGTCCAAATTTTATTTTAATTGCGGTAAAGATTTCCATTTAGATTTTTAGAGTTTCTGTTTAATTCAACAATTAACATTACACAAGAACAAAAATCACTACAAATGAAATACATTGAAATTTCTGCCATTACATTTTGTGCTGACTTCTTTATAAAGGACCATTTTAGAATTCTGTGACAAAAGCCCATCTTCAGACCCTCTGCCAGGTCCATTTTTCGAGCCCCAGGTTGCCACTTTGCCTCAGCGTAAGCGGAGCCAGGACCATGAGGTCTGGGAGCACCCTCCTAAAATATATATTTTTTTCATTTACCACTTACTATAAAGACGGATTCACTCCATGTGCTTTTATAGCTTCCTGCTAATGCTAATGACATCACCCCACCGGTGATGATGCACTTTACATTTAACTGATTACACACATGATTCAGAGCGTGGACAACACAGAAAAAGTGTTTTTGACACAGCTCGAGTTCCTGAAGGGGAACGGGAAGAACCCAGTATATGCACAGTGAATCTAGGGTTAGGGATACACTGATACACTGCAGAAGATAGTTCTCAGTTTTAGTCTGTATATTCACAAAGGGAAACACTGCTCTGTCCATTTGGATGCTGTCTCCTCAAATACATGCCCATTTGTTTTCTCAAAGGCACGTCCTCTTTTCCGCTTTGAAACGTCCCTTTTTCCATTAATAGACAAAACATTTGTCTGCTCAGACATTCCACATTTTCTGCTTGGATTAATGCCCCTTCAACAATTCTGAGATACATTCCTTTGTCCACTTAGAGACAGACCCTTTGTGGGCTTCTGTCCGAGTTAAACCCATGTTTTGCCCTTAAAAGTCACCAAAAGGTTTTCTCTTTGCAGATGACTTCCATGGGGTCATTAGATAATTGCCATGAAGATGCAAACACACACACACACACACACACACACACACACAAGTGCACACACATACAGGAGGGAAATCTAATAACAAGTGCAATATCACAGAATGATGACATCATTATTTTTCATTAGTGTTCTTTCACAACTTACACAGCATTCTGCTCAAAAATTAATCTAATCACAGCTTCCACAACACACACACACACACACACACACACACACACGCAATATTGTTTCACTGTTGCCTTCAGCTTAGGTTCTTAACAAGACTGGAACACTCCTTCAGGTGCACAAATAAAACTCAGAACATGACCCTCATTAATCACACACACACACACACACACACACACACACACACACACACACACATACACACACATTTTATTTGATTATTCACCACAGTGACATGGCAGGGTAGTGAACAATAACCTGAAATAAGAAATAAATCCAAACACAGCTTCATAACAAAAATAGAGAATTGAGAAACAGAAATCAGAATGAGGGTCAAGACTCTCAGGAGACTAATTACTAATTACCTGAGTTAATATCTAATGACCTGTGAGATTAATCCATCAGCAGGGAGAATAAAGAGTCAACATACAGAGCATTTATTCAAATCATCAACAATAACAGTAACCACAATAACATTTATTCTGGATTAACTAATTCTGGATTAGATTGATGCAGAATCAGGTAGTGAATTAGTTTTGGATAATTTCACTTGGTAGAGTTTTCTGTTGAGGTTTTAAAAGTTTTTTATTTCATTTGCTTTTCTCTGTTTTGACAGGCAGCATGTCTTCAGGCTCTGAAACATCTTGTGTAGTAAAGTAAATTATTTATTGCTGTAATTAAACACAGACACAATGAAACAACAGCAACAAGTTTATATGTAAATGTTTATAATGCACAATTTACATTAAAAAAATCACCAGGAACCTTTGACAAATTATCACATTTTCCTTATAGAAGTGACCCTAATTTGTTTTTTTGATTTTGATCCAAGTGTAAGACACCCAGACAATTTTCTCTGGTTAATTCCAAATCATAAGCATGCTGAAACACACACATCCTGCTTCTTTACCCACGTTACTGTGTTGGTACCTAACCCATATTACTGTCTGATATTTACAGAGTTTCTGGTCCTTGTCCAGACCTATTATTATGGAGAAGTATAGAGAAGGTCAGAAGGAGTTGCATTGTGTATTTGTGGATTTGGAGAAAGCGTACAACATAGTGGAGATAGGAGTTGTGGTATTGTATGAGGAAGTCTGGTGTGTCAGTGAGACAGCAGTGAAGTGTGCAGTAGGAACAACAGACTGGATCAAGGTGGAGGTTGGACTGCATCAAGGATCGGCTCTAAACCCTTTCCTGTTTGCAGTAGTGATGGACAGGTGGAAGGACGAGGTCAGACAGGAGTCTCCATGGACTATGATGTTTGTGGATGATATTGTGATTTGTGGCGAGAGTAGGGAGCAGGTGGAGAAGAGCCTGGAGAGGTGGAGGTACACGCTGGAGGGAAGGGGAATGAAAGTCAGTAGAAGTAAGACAGAGTACATGTGTGTGAATGAGAGGGAGGGCTGTGGAGGGGTGCAGTTGCAGGGAGAAGAGGTGGAGAAGTTCAGGTACCTGGGGTCAACAGTGCAAAGTAATGGAGAGTGTGTTAGAGAAGTGAAGAAAAGAGTGCAGGCAGGGTGGAGTGGGTGGAGAAGAGTGATAGCAGGAGTGATTTGTGATAGAATAGTATCTGTTAGAGTAAAAGGGAAAGTTTATAGGACTGTGGTGAGACCTGAGATGTTGTATGGTTTGGAGACAGTGGCATTGAGTAAAAGACAGGGGGTGGAGCTGAGGTAGCAGAGCTGAAGATGTTGAGATGTTCATTGGGCATGATGAGGAGGGACAGGATTAGAAATGAGTTTATTAGAGGTACAGCGCATGTAGGACGTTTTGGAGACATTAATTAATTTTATCAGTTACTTAAATTGTGAAAGGTGAAAACACACACCATCTTGATGGAGGCATGTTTTATTAATTGTCCAAAATTCTAAAAAAAAAAAAATCAATTTCATCCTTGGTTGCCCTCAAAAACACTCATTGGTCAGAGAAGTTATCATAAATATATGAGTGGGAAAAGCTTTGGTTTTTCCTTGGCTTGTGTTGTTGGAGTTATATTAAATAAAACATTTGATGTTTTTCAAATTCTTTGCCTCAAGCTTTTATTACCACAGCATTAATGCAAACATATTACAGAGTAGGAACAGTTGCATGTTCTGAATATTTTTGTTTTATGACATTTTGCTGGAGATTTTTAAGATTTGTTTCATATGTTCATTTTTTTTTTGCATTATCTCATTATGAGCTTTAATCTTCAGTGACTTCAAATAAACAGAGAAAATGTCACTGCAGGCTGAAAATGTGTTTATCACTACTAACATCAGCCGAATTAACACACACACACACACACACACACACACACACACACACACACAAAACAATTAACAACAACCAATTAATGGGTCTGATTCTATTCATTTGTTTTTCTCTGAATAACTTCAGATATGGGTTCATTGTTACAGCATTTTGTTGCAAATCAGAATGTGATAAGAAAGTTACAATCACAGCACTACCGTGCTGATACTGCATTTGTGTCCTTTAGGCTTTAACATATGTTCTCTCTTAACTAAAGTGATTTTGAATAAGTGCTAACCAAACAAAGTAAATAGTAAAAAAAAACACTTTTCTGTCAGATTTAATAAAAGTTCAAAAGATACACATACCAGGAAAGAGGTGATGAAAGTAACAGCATCACAACAAAGTGATGATTCAGAAGTTCAGATGTCTGAAACCCTTTATTGCATAAATATTTCACAGCTCACACTCATCCTCACGTGTTTCTTTTTTTCCTGTGATAATGGACATGGTAATGATCCATTTCCTGCCTCATTAATAGTACATTATCTGCATGTGATGGTTAATTTATGAGTTCTAAACATTTAATTAAAAACATAATGGTACTGTTTACTAGACAAATCAGCATTTATTTTTAAACAAATTAAAATTATTTTATTATTTATTCATTATTCTGTCCACCTGTACTCATCATCAACACAGACTGTGATGTGTGCTTGAGTGAAAGATTTTCTGTATTTGAAGATTGATTTATCCACAGAACAGTTTTGAAGAAAAATGTTTATGCTCATTTAATAATAATAAAACAGTAATTTGCGGCATATTTGTTTGTTAAAATAGGCTACAAATACTTTTTATGTGCAGAAATAAGCAATCAAATGAGGTCTCGGAACGGATTAAATCGCTTTTACATTCATTCTTATGGGAAAAATCAGTTCGAACGTACGAGCAAATGGACCTACAAGCAATTTTCACGAACGAATTATGCTCGTCCAAAGGGGATTTACTGTATATGATTGATTCTATTATTTATTATATTATATTATTGACTGATTTATGAATACATTTATATTTTGTTAATATTTCAGTTACATCAGTGACTGCAAACTCCATGAATTCAGTGCACCCACACATTTCTCTTTTAATTAATGTGAAATATAAAACCAAACTTGATGTATAATTTACTGTGTAATAAACCACAGTCCCAAAAGTCTAAAATAAAGTGTGTGTTTGTGTGTGTGTGTGTGTGTGTGTGAGAGAGAGCTCAGGTGTGAAACCAAAAAATTGTAAACCTTTTTATATTGTATTCTTATTCTCTATTTTCACAAAAGAGGAAAAAGGCAGCTGAGACCAGGACACTGTCATATGCACACACACTCACACACACAGTCATGCACACACACACACACACACACACACACACACACAAACATACACACACACACACACACACGCACACACTCACACTCACACTCATGCACACACACACACACACACACACACACACACACACACACACACACACACACACACACACACACCCATTTACAATGTTGACTTATTTTGATTTATACATCAATAATTACATCAATGGTTTCTTTTTCCTCTAATTATTATAAATGTATTATTCAGTAACTCCATTCAAAATAACCATATGTGTTTTACACAGTGATGAGAGTGACATTCAAATATCTGGAAATGGAATGTAATTAATATAAACAGTTGAAGTGGCTTAGGACTATATTCACCATTAGAGGATTTACACTCAAGTCTCCATCAGTGATCATCAACAATAATACTATATATATATATATATATATATATATATATATATATATATATATATATATATATATATATATATATATAAAAGCAATATACAAATAACATTTTACTGTATTTTAAAAAAAAAATACTGGAACATCCATGCAGACATACATAAAGTTAGAATATTGAAATCTAAAGGTAATAAAATAATCAGCTTGTCTTTCTGCACCATATAGTGACATTATATTTCCTATATAAGCATGTTTTTAGAAACAACCCTATGCAACTAGAGAGACTAAAGTCAACAATTTCAATCTTTTTACTGCTGCATACGATGCAACTGAAAGTTCATCCAGATTTACTGTGTAATTAGAAAACTTTCTTCTAGCTGCATGTGGTTGTAATAGTACATAGAGTATTTCTCATTAGAACTAAGTAAGAGGAGGTTAATCAGCATGAAGTGTCTGATCGGAACACAGTACAGAGACTAATAATGCAAACACAAACAACCTTAGTGAAGGGAAACACTTCTGTCTGTTATGATCGGTCAGTGACACTGCTTGTTCAACATGAGTGTACATGCTGTCTGTGTGGCTAGCCCTGATGGCAGTGAGCAACCTGAAAAAAATCATGTAGTGCAAAGCAGTTTTCTCTATTATGGTGCCAATGTTTTTGTGTTACACTGGCCTAAAAACTTTAATCTAGATATATTTTAACCCTAACCCTAACCCGTTGTTCACGCTCTGAACACACAGAGCGCTTCATGAACAAACAGAAGCTGAAGCAGTCTTTTCTCCAGGTGCTCTTTATACTCCCTGATCGTGACAAACAGAAGCTAGCACCGTCTTCACAGCACATGCTTTTAAGCTTCCTGGTTGTGAAGTCACCCTGCTGGTGACGTCGCACTTTTCCGTTGGAGCGATTACACACGTGAATCAGAGCATGGAAACGTGGAAACGTTTCCAAAGGGTTGTTGACGCAGCTTGAGTTCCTTAAAGGGAAACTTTTGTCTATATGGTTTTGGATCAACTGAATGTGGAAAAGTTTCGTTTGTGATCATTTCCCCGACCGTCCTGATTCGAACACTACTATGTGCAATTACCATGTACACTACAGTATAATACTGATTGAAAATAATTTGCAGACAATATATTTTTAAAGGCCTGCCTCTGGATAGTGTTCTCTTCAACTGGAGGCCACTCTGTGCAACTCATCAACGCCTTAATGTCAACAGTCTCCTACACTGACTCAGGAATACAGTTCGCTTCTGATCATCAACACTGTACCCCGCAAAATGTCTGGTTCCTCTCAAGGTTTCTTCCTTATGCCACCTCGGGGAGTTTTTCCTTGCCACAATTGCCACCAGCTTGCTCATCAGGGACAAACTTACTTACAAAGAACATATTTACTTTTAATCACCACATTATCTGTGTAAAGCTGCTTTGAGACAATGTTCATTGTTAAAAGCGCAATACAAATAAAACTGAATTGAATTGATTTGAAATACGATTTGTTACCACCATGATGAGCCACCTAATATTCCCGCCAGTCAAGTGGGTTTTATTTCGATGTCAGTGCCCTATATAACTTATCTGCATTGAAATATTATTTTGAGTTTGAAGGTTTTGATATTTCTTAAAACAAAACAGCCGAATCTTAGGAGACCTCAAGCAATGTTTTCTTTCCTCCTCATGTCTTTTACCTCGTCATGACTAAAGCAAATTAAAGCTTATGGGGCAACTCTTCCTGCTGCACAAGCTAACAATAAGGTCTAGATATAAATAATAAAAAATAAATAATGTCCTTTCTACATGATGTCATCCCTCAGGCAAATGCAGCAAGGACAATTTGAAGTTGATAAATTTAGCAAGCTTGTTGAGAGAAATAGTGCAGTCATGGCTGTGAAAAATATTTCATTATAAAGTCTACACTACATTTATGGTGGCTCAGTGTTTAAAGCTCTGGGTTACTGATTGCTAGGTCAGCACTAGTATCGTTAAGCTACCACTATCGGGGCCCTTGAGCAAGGCCCTTAGGCCCTACAGTTAGTCCAGAATGTAGCATCCAGAGTTCTCACAAGGTCGAGAAATATGATCATATAACCCCAATCTTCTCATCCCTACACTGGCTACCTGTTAAGTGTTAAATCCACTAAAACTACTGCTTCTTACCTACAAAACAACTAAATGGTTTATCTCCATGTATCTCTCCAGTCTTCTAACACGCTACAATCTGTCACACTCCCTGAGATTTCAAAACTAGCAAAGTCCACTAAAGGTAGTAGAACATTCTCACATTTAGCTCCTAAACTTTGGAATAGTCTTCCTGACAGTGTTCGGGGCTCAGACACACTCTCCCAGTTTAAGTGCAGATTAAAGACGTATCTCTTTAGGTTCCCTGGTGGTCTAGTTGTTAGGATGCGGCGCTCTCACTGCTGCGGCCTGGGTTCGATTCCCGGTCATGGAACCAACCCCAGCCATTAGGGTTGCACAAGCCAGTGCACTCTTAGTACCAGTCCCAAGCCCGGATAAATGAGGAGGGTTGTGTTAGGAAGGGCATCCAGCGTAAAAATGTGCCAAATCAGACATGCGGCTCATGAATACGGATGATCCGCTGTGGCGACCCCTAATGGGAGAAGCCGAAAGAAAAGACGTATCTCTTTAGTGAGTTCTACACAACACACATCACATTACGCTCTAGAACATCTGATCACATCACATTATCAACTTGTGCTGTTAATATCATGATATATTATGATATATCGCTAATTCCTCTCCAATGCTTCTCTTTCTCTCCCCATCCCGAAGCATCGTGAGGTTGCTCCAGCTCCAGTCATGTCCCACCTCATGAGGATTTTGGACCTTTAAAGAAGTATATGCCCACAAACATCCAGAACCATCTAGCAACGTACCAGTGCCATCTGGATCCCACTTCATGTGGAGTTTTGACACTGGACCTCTTTGAGTATTTAAAGGCTCTGGCTGGTGAAGCTGGAAGCTGGTGTTGGATCTGAGGGAGTTTTTCCTTCAGCACAGTCTTCATGGCTGCTCATCAGGGATAAACATGTCAGGAGCACAGGTTCAGAGGTAGGTGCAGAGTGACTGGATGGGAGGACCCAAATGCAGGATGCACACAAGGTTATGGGGAAAAACAGAATTTAATATATAAAGTAAAGCCAAGGGGCAAAGGCAAAAACAGAATCCAAAACAATCCAGGGTCAAAACAGGCAAACAGGGCAATGCAGGAAAAGACAAAACCAAAATCCAAAACAGTCCAAAAATCCAGAAACCAGCAAAACAGTACAATACAGGGCAGAGCAAAACATAAACCAAAAACAGTCCAAACTTCAAAACCAGAGGCAGGGCAGAACAGGGGTCAAGGACAGGATCCAGAACAGGCAGGATGATCAGGATCTGAAACAGGAACTAGAGCAGGCAGGATGGCAAGAATAATCTCAGGGGCTAGGAAGCCGGTAAAATAATCTGGCCAGGAGCTAAAATCTTGATTGTCCTTATATACCGGGAGGCGCAGGAAAAACTGCAAGATGGCCGACGACCCGGAAGTGCTCACCGCGAACCCGGAAGTGCGCGCCGCAAAACCAGAAGTGCGTGCAGTGTGCCCGGGAGATCCTGACAAAACACACATCATTCACCTTCACTGTTAAATTCTGTAAAGATGCTTTAAGACCATGTATGTTGTGAAAAGTGCAAAAGAAATAAACTTGACTTTACTTGACCTTAATTCTGTGTCTCAGGGGCACTGTAACCATAGTTGACCCTGTGCGCTGTCCCCAGCTTCTCAACATTGCTGGGATATGCAAAGAAAGAATTTCACTGTGCTTTAAAGTACATGTGACAAATATACAACACTTTTCTTTTTTTTTTTCTTTTATCTGCTTTTTTTTTACTACTACTACATTGTACATACTATATTAGCTTTTTTTTTTAAGATTTATATCAGTCATTTTCAGAGGTCCCCTGGTGGTCTAGTGGTGAGGATGTCAGGGAACCAACCCCAGCCATTAGGGTTGCACAAGCCTTAGTGCTGGTCCCAAGCCTGGATAAATGTGGAGGGTTGTGTTAGGAGGGGCATCCAGCGAAAAAACGTGCCAAATCAAACATGCGGATGATCTGCTGTGGCGCCCCCTAATGGAAGAAGCCAAAATAAAGTTTTTTATAACAGTCATTTTCAGAGCAACACTAAGATTCAGTTTTCTTCATTTAAATTAAAACTGAGTGAAAAAAGCAAAGGGTGATAAAAGAATACAGTCTATGACCTTCAGCTGATATAAAACATTATAGACAGCACCCTAACCCTAACTCAATAAATGAATTCAGTTGCCGGAATAGTCTCGGACATATTTAAAAGAGGGAAACTTTTTTTAGCCAAAGATTTTCTGGCGTTTTTACTGTAAAATGTTCAATTGTCATATTTATTTATAGTGAGAGATAAGAACAATCATGATCATGACATAATATTATCTATTTTAGACTATTTAAAAATAAATAGGATGCTTTTGTGGTTTGATTTGCTTTAAAAATGCGTGAATAAATATCAGCACAAGATACGCTTGCATTACAGTTTATAACCTCTTAGTCACCCTATAAGATGATGAGCCATTAGATGCAGACTGAAACTCACATTAGCTTTTAGCATCACGTTGGCTTTCATTTGATTGTTTCATGTCATTTGATGTGATAGATAGCATTAATGCCTTAGCTTGTGGTTGATCTTCCACTGGCAATGTAATCTCAAAGGAATGTATTGTAATGGCATTAGCAATCACATACATTATGGATTCAGTGAAAAGCTCTTCTCTCCTGTGCCTGTCACTCTGCATGACAAATGAAGCCAAGTCCATTTTGTGCCAGTGACATTTCATTCTCAAACATTGTACTTGACTGCCATCTTGTGGTTGTCTTTACTCATAAAATACAATTTTTAGATTATTTGGATACTGGCTATTTAATTACATAATCTGTTTTTTCAACCTATTAAAGTTATCATTTTTGTCATGAAAACACACTGCACTCTTCCGTCCATAAACTCAATAGATAAGGTTAAACACTGTATGAGTTCATGTGCTAATGATCTTCCACCTTTTTTAAAAAACTGGGAATAAAATAATCGGAGAAAATCCATCAACATTCATGGGATATTCCAACAATCCTAACCCTGAAGTAACAAAACCAATCCTAAAAATCTGTACATGTCAAAAAAAAATGAGAGATTTATTTCTGTCAAGCTGCTGTTTACATTTTTTTCTCTCAGTCCACATTGAAAAGCTTCTGTAAATAATATGTGTGTATATATAGGCGGTTTTCATATTTCCCTCATGGTTTTCCAGCTGGGAACCCTTAAATGATCTCTTATCAATACCAAGTGGATGGGCACTCAGCATGCTTGTAAACAGATGGAGCTTTTTTGAGTCTCGGCCAGCGAAGCACTGAACGACAAGGAACATGTCATTATGCAAAAGATGCCTCCTCAGGCTTTGCACTTCTTCTGCTCTCTCTCCCGTCAACTCCTGCTTTCGTCTCTTATCATTGCCTGCTGCTTCAGTTCTATTTGAGCCTTTTTGTTTCCTAACTGCTTTCATCTGCTGTTTTCCAAAGCAGCTGCTCTCATATATATATATATATATATATATATATATATATATATATATATATATATATATAATTACAAATATACACTACAAAAATAAATAATACAAAAATATACAGTTTAAATATTCGATCAAAATTCTTTAAATGTTTAATATTTAAAAGTAGTTGTGAAAAGGCTTTATGCTTTATGACGCTACAGGTGCCTCACAGCAGTGGTCCCCACCTGCGGGCTGCAGACCAGCACTGGTCGTGGGTCAGTTGGTACCGGGTCGCACATAAAGAATACATAACTTACATTATTTCTGTTTTATTTATTATCTGATTCTGAATGATATTTTATTTTGGAAAATGACTATATTCTCTCCTCCACATGTGTCTATGACTCAGTCTTGATGCAGGTCATGATGCCTCGGTCACATGTCTTACCTCCATCCACTACCTTCTTAAAGGAGCTCTGGCCGCTAACACATAATACATTACTGCTAAATTCAAACCCCCAAGAGAGCAAAATGAACAAAAAACAACACAGTGGATTCACTATTATTATTAGTTTTAAAAGATATCAGTTTTTATGCTCGTATCATTTTATTTTGTTGTATTTATCCACCACACCTTAAAGGCCAGTCTGTGAAAATATTGTCTGACATTAATCTGGTCCGTTCCGTAGAAAAGGTTGGGGACCGCTGCCTCAGAGCACAAACAGACTGAAGAATAGTGTTTTTCCTGTAGCTGTTACTGCACTGAACAGCTGATTCAATACTGCAGTCACTTTCGGTGTATTCTGCACTGTTTATTCACTACACCTTTCTTTTTTGCACCACCCATAACTCACATTTACACTACTGTACATTCCACCCATATTTATAATGTATATACTGCATCATACTGACATTCATACATGTACAAAACCATATGGTATCATTGAGTATTTTATCTTCTGACATGTTTATCTACGTTCAATCTTTGCACAGTATATTGTATATTACTATAATTACCATATATTATTACCTGCTGCACCTTCTGTACATTAATCCCCCTCACACCTGTATTTGTCAACCTCATACACTATTTATCTACTGTTATTTATTGTAAATAATACACTTGTGCACTTCTGTTAGATGCAAACTTCATTTAATTGGCTCTGTACATGTTCTCTGCACAATGAAAATAAAGTTGAATCTAATCTAAAAAAAAAGACCTGTTATTTTGAAAGGAAAACTTTAAGACTATATCATTACTGCCATCTGCTGACTCTGTAAGATATTGTAATATTTTAACGTTTAGTGTTATTCTTTATTTTTTTATTAATTCCAAAATTATAAAAGAATGTTATAACTATAATGAAAATGATTTTCATTTATACAGGGTACATTTTTAAGTGTAAACTACAGGAAGAGATTTACAATTAATTCTCAAGTAATTGGACAAACCTCCCGTTGAAACCCCGCCCACTTCCGGTTTTATCCACTGCAGCTACAGACTCTGATGTACGTAATTTGTGAGTAAACTGTTTAATGAACTAAACGGTTCTGCAACACAAAAGGGTTAGTTTTAAATAAACTACATTTAAACGTCATTTGGCAATTTTTGTTCACTAGACTGAATATTTACATATTAATCAACATTCTGAAGCTGGCAAACAAGATGTGTGTGTGTGTGTGTGTGTGTGTGTGTGTGTGTGTGTGTGTAACCCTAACCCTAACCCTAGTACCATTATAACCTGTGTGAAAATGTTGTTCAGATGATAGATTTTTTGTTCTGGCTGGAATAACTTTTAGAAACAAAAGTCTCTCACTGGTGTTCAGACACTGTGCAACACCACTAAGAGTCAATATAATATAATATAATAAAATAAAATATATAATATAATATAATATTATATTATATTATATTATATTATATTATAATATATTATATTATATAACAGCATTTAAGAATCCAAGATGAAGCAATTTGTTTAAATTGTATTGATTTTAATGATAATTGCAGATGGCACGTTGACAATCAACATAAATGTAATTCAACATTGTTTTGACAATTTTTGTTGGAAAATTACACTGATGTTTTTGTTCAGTTTTGAAGATATAAGCATCTAGAATATATAATTAATTGCATTGTGTGTAATCATTAAATGATATATGCATAATTTTAATATGCAAACATTAAAAACAAGCATTTGAACGCAGTAAATCGCAGTAAATCACATTTGAAATTTTTTTACTGTTGTAGTAGACAAATTCTATAAAAAGGGAATCGAACGGACTAACAGACTTGATTTAAAACAAGGAGAAAAAAAAGCATTGGTGTAAACATGCATAAGCAGTCGCTGAAAAGCACAACAGTGACTAAAAAATGGAATTGTTTATTGTTGCTGTTATTTGCTGATTGTAGGTGTAGTGTAATCTACTATGTCACGAGCGATGTGACTGTACAAACTGATGCTCACAACAGAACTGATCTGTGACTGTCTTCAAATTAGCAAACAAATAGTTTATACAATAGCACTTAATAAAACTACCCTTTTCACATGATGATATTTTGCCTTCATCTGCGACACCATGTGCTCATGCATCACTGTGGTACTTCCATCCCACACAAATTCCCCTTTGCATAACTTGCAGGTTACAGTTTTCATTGTTTCTCTTAATATAAAATGCTCCCGTGACTTGGATGATTTGGTGATTTGATGAATAATAACGCACACTTTTTCCTGTTGCCGGTTGGCCCGTACTCTCCGCCATTTTGCAAGCGGCTGTAATCTTGCTGTCATGCTAAACTGTAACTTGAGCAACCCAACTAATCGATAGCCACAGTCGTTGATAACGAATTTCATTATTAATTATTATTGATTTTATCGATTAGTTGTAGCAGCCCTAGTATTTTCTAGCAAACAGAAATGTGTTTTTTTTCTGAGCAGTTTCTAATCAAGGTTCAACATATTATACCAGGTCTGAGTTTAAATGCTTGAAAGCAGCTTTACAAAACTATTTTGCAGTGTTTGACAGTTAGATTTCTGATCAGAAGGTCAAAAGTTCAAATCCCAGCAATACCAAGCTGCCAGTGCTGGGCACTTGAGCAAGGTCATTCACTGCTCAGTGTATAAATGGGTTAGTGTTAGCGTTAGTCTTTCTAAATAAGAGTGTCTACCAAATGCTGTAATTGTATACACAGTTGTATAATCTGAGATGTCGTTCTCATGTGGAAGATCATTTTGGGTAACCATCAAATAACGGTCATTTTGTGATGCTTGGCTAGAAGACAGTCTGTCAGGGAAATGTGGATATGTTGTAATACTTTTGTTGTGAATGTTAAATAATTAGTGTTATCAATCTATATTGTTTATTTGTGAGACGGATTGCATGTACTCATTCTATAAAAAAAACAACTAGCCTAAAAGTTTAAATCTTAGGTTCTGTGAGGATGCACATATATTTTTATGTGAAAAGGGTGTCATTCAGAATGAAGGACAGGGTCTGGATACAAAGAAGAAAGCAACACGATTGAATCTCATCTTGTGCTTCATTTTTGTGTCTCAGGAGATTGAGAATAATGCATTTCAATCCGTCTGCTTTGCCATGTTGTTCCTGCAGAACCCCAGTGCTGTCACTCTTCATCACTGCTTTCCATTCCCATCAAATCAAAGCAGCCTCTCCAATAGCACCAATACGCCACTGGGTTTTATATATAATTGCTTTTTAGCAGTTGGCAAAATCAGGTAGCTGAGTTTGGGTTCAGCTAACTGATGGGAAATGGTGTCTGTGTGCTGAATGAAGCTGTATTAATGTGTTTGCCAGTGACACATACAGTAATGGCATGAGCGATTACTTTAGATGTCTAATTTGATGTGAATCTGTCCTCAGCTGTGATGAGAGAATTTGCTTTTATTTCCCAGGCTGATTATCTACACAGCCTTCCAATCAGACATTTCAGGCTGTAAACAATCACAGAATAGAGTTTTGCTCCAGAGAATAGATTCTCTCCTTCTTTTCTTTTACCTGACAACTGTTCAACTGTGAGATAAAACTCTTTGACTCTAGTGAAAGTAAGAGCTTTTATTACATTGCAAACGTGTGTACACAAAGATTATAAAATATTAATACAGTCGAACCCACTTATCTTGACCTCGGTTAACTTGCCAACCCTATTAAGTTGAAGTTTTTGAAGTGGAACCACCAAATTCTCGCTTTGTCTTAGCATTTTCTAATCGGTTATGTCGATTCTTTTATGTCGCCGGACCCTAATATCTCGAGCACAAGGGGGGGCAAATTTGCAACTTAATGTCGGTTATGTCAGGAATCCCCCTGCCACGCCCCCTTCAGCGGCTGTCAAACCTCGGCATTCCCCGAAGCACCCTGCTTCTTCTCCCGCACGGAGCTCCTTGCAGTCATGCTGATCACACACACCTGACTCTCATTTACTCACTCATCCCATCTCCTATTTAAGCCCCTCCCCTCCACACACCCACGGTCTATTATTGTTTGTGCATGATCGTATGTGTTGGTTCATGGCGGTCTGTGTAATCGCGTATACATATCCCGCTACGTACCCTTCTTCTCGTACTCCGCATTCTCTCAACGCCCCCCCGGATTCCCCCGATCCTGCTGTTTTCCATGTTCACGCTGTCTGCACCACGTTTATCCGTTGCTGCCCAGCGCTGCGCTTTCCATAGCGCGGATCCGTGGATTCTCTACACAAACTGTCTCTGCTTTCACAGAACTTCGTGATCCGCGCTCCCGAAACACAACACTGGATATTACTGTTACGCTACAAGTATTGGTGGATTATCTCCTGAGTATTCTCAATAAACTTTGTTTGCGTTTACTTCGGCTTCCGCCTCCTTATCCGCATTACAGGTTTTCTCGATCCGCATGACCAATCAAACAAATCACAACAACGCTGTTGTGTAAAAAAACCTACAAAAACACGTGCATGCACATTCTCATTTAAAAACACACATTATGTACATTATTAAATTTCAAGCACGTTAATATATTGCCGCAATATTGGTTTTCGTTTATCTCGATCATCGGTTATCTCGATGCTTTTTGGCTTCCCCCTAGGCCGCCGACATAACCGGTTTCCACTGTATATATATATTATAGAAAATAAAAATTCATATGTTTACTTTTGTAAAGCAGCTTTGTGACAATGTCCATTGCTTTAAATATTAAACTGAATAATGTTATGATAAATTGTACTGTATATTAAAGTAATATTAGTGAAAGAAGAAGAAGCGCACCCCTAGTTGGGTTTTGCTAATGTAACAAATTCAATGCAGTGGTGTTTTGGAATTTCTGAATTCTTCTACTACTAGCTATACCTTCAAGACCTCTCCTCCTTCTTTTGATCATTTATTTATTTAGTTTGTGGAATTTTGGGTCCTGTTTCAGTTTGTTTATTACCTTTTATGTTATTCTGCTCTAAGGGTCGGAGGGGGGGCGGCCAAGCCCAGTGTCCTCATTGTGTGCTGGCTTACCTCCCAGTCAGTAAGCAGTAACATCTTTAACATTTTGGTAATCATGTTCTAGCTTGACTGTTTATTCAAACCCAATAGGTGTCTGGAACTTAATCTATTAATTCATTCTCTTTCTGTTTGTTTCCTAATGTTAGTCAGACTACCATTTATTTTTCTGCATATCCATGGGTTAGGGGTGGGTCAGGGTCAGGGCTAAGGCTAGGGCTAGGGTTAGGGTTAGGGTTAGGGTTGGGGTTAGGGTTAGGGTTAGGGTTAGGGTTAGGGTTGGGGTTAGGGTTAGGGTTAGA
>NC_060888.1:6136-46791 GCF_014805685.1 Silurus meridionalis | reverse complement strand
CTATTACAATTTAGATATAATAAAAATTGGAGATCTTTATTGTGTATTGTTATAGCTGGTGCAGGTTAAACGCTGTCCAAGAAACATCTGTGGTGTTTATTGGCAGAAGGAAAGAAAAGGGGATGTAGTGCCTGTCAAAAGTTTGTAAATGCCTAATCTTTTATTGGTTTCTCCAGACATTCAGTTGGAATACTCAAACTTGCCAAAGGTGATCTTGTGATACAGTTCATCCCAGAGAAGTTCAATAGGATTTAAGTCTGTTGACTGGGCTGGCCATTCCACAACAGATAACACTCCAGCTGACTGTCTGATCTCTAAATAACACTTACAAACTATTGTAGGTGAAGTTGCTTCCAATTAACCATCATCCAGATAAAATTGCATAGGAGTGAAATATGGAACGGTAGCCATGTTGGTTCAGTATTCCTTTTAGCTGTAACAAGTCTTTCCCCTTCCCTGCCTCAAAACAACCCCAAACCATTAAGCTTCCCTCTCTATGTTTAGCTATGAGGCAGCCTGGTAACATCTTTTTTCTTATTTACTGTCTTACAGAAGTGCCTTTCTTAGAGCAACCAATTCTTGCATGTTTTGGCCTTTTATCCAGTTTGCTACATATTAACAAAAGGAACATGCATGTGTCTCAATGATAAAAAAAAAGTAGCCGTTTCCACACTCTGACAGGTCTTGAAACTGTATACAGTATAAGTTAGCTAGCTTGTTTTATTGTTTGGGAAAATATATTCATTATTTGGCTAGACTTTATCTAATATTGCTGCAATCTTTTTGACTGTAGAACAACATGGAAGTTAAGACTTAAATATTTTGTTCACTGGTGACCAGAACAACATGGTCCTATTTAAAATTATGATGGTAAATTTGGTAAATTGATGGTATTATGGTGAATTAGGTTGAGGTAAGGCTACTGTTTTGAACCCAACTATATATGTGATATTGGTGGATGTGTCCGAGTCCCTCTTGTGCTTAGTTGCAGTAAAAAGTACCAATAACCATAGCAATGTTAGTGAATGGGAACCCACAGAAGCACACACAGATTTATACACACATTGTTTTGAGAAACATTTGTAATGTTAGTTGACCTTGATATCTACACAATATTCCCTATGATAAATACATTTTATTAGGTATTTTATGAGTTATTGAGGTGATTGAAGTTTTAAACATAAGCTTCTTGTCAGCTCTGTTGTAAAGCCATGTCTTGTTCTGTGTAAAACATCCTAATTGGCCCTTACTGTGGAATAAAAAATTTTTGCATGTTGCTTGTTTTAATGAAGCCTGTACTGGTGGTACAACTAGGAAAGCAGCATGAGTGAACGAACAGATGACAAAAAAAACAAAAGTAAATTTCATAATGCAATTTACTGCTTACATGACATTAGTAAACACTCAAAGTAACTCGTAAAGTTTAGTCAGTATTTTCCTTTTACACAAATGGCACCAGAGGAGCATAAAAGTACATTTTTACAAACAGGTGGCAGGTGTAGCAAATCAGTATTGCATTAGTTACTCATAGCACGCGATAGTTTACAAATGGTCATGACTTAGTAACTAACATCTTTTCTTTGCTGATTGATGAACCATGTCCATGATCAATATATACACCAGTAAAATATACCTAAATAGAATTTCATGTTTTTGAGTTTGCTGTTGTATTTTACACCTCAGTCCTGTCATATGACTTGATATTGAATGCAATTTTTGCAGTTGTTTTCTGGCTCATTTAAAACATTTTGGCCACTTGTTTTCTTTCACAACAAAGATATATAGAGTCTTTATAACTGAACATTGTGTTCTTTGTCTATACACTGTCGTTGATGTGTATAGTATTGATGCATACTAAGTCTATTTTAACTTTACTAGATAGTCAAGACTCAAGAAACCTTTCAATGACAAGGCTATATTTATGAAAATGCTTTACTTCTGATCAAAGATGATTGTGTTGTTTTCTGTTTTCCAGGTCATCGACATTTCAATGATCCTTGCAGAGGCTATTCGAGGACCCACAATGGCGAGTCTGTCTCGTATCTCTTCAGTCATGTCCCCTTGTAACCTCTTCTCAGCGCATATCCCTTTATTGTGCTTTATTACCAAAAGAAGAAAGAAAGAAAGAAACAAGGGAGCCTGACCCTAAGACCTCAGTAAGCTGATTGAGACCCCAAAGAAAATTTGCCTTCTGTGAAATCCTGGCACCCAGTCTACCTGTCTGAGCTGTACATCTCTAGTTGAGGATTCTAGCAAGTCTTTAAAAGACTGTGAACATTTAGTTCCTAGTCTTAAACGCATTCTGTTTAGTACCTTACACGGGTTGCGACTAGCTCGACTAGATGCTTGACCATTCGGGTGACAATCTGTTACATTTTATTTATTTGGGTTTGATTTGTATAAGTTGATTGGAATACATGTATCTACACAGGCAAGAAAGTCAAGTTAGTTGAGTGAGTTTGTTTCCTTTCCTTCTTCCTTTTTTTGTTTGTTTTAGTAAATGCTGGGGGATCGTAAGTTAGGGTCTCTGCAGGCTGGAGCTTCCTTGGTAGTTTTCTTTTTCCACATTCTTTATTTTATTTTTTTAAATTTAAATGTATTGTTATGAAATAATTTCGCCATACTTTCTTAGGATCCACCAAGAATTGTTTCACTTTTATATATAGTTTGAGTTTCTATTATTTTTCATTTCAAATTTGCTAAACTTGTTCTTATTAAAGAATTGTGACAAAGAGCGAGGACACTGGTTTGGGTTACTTTTTTCACTTTATAAAGTAAATGCTGTGTTTTGTATTTGTAAACATTTTATTACAATTCTGGAAAATGTCATTGAAATTTAGTTTTGTGCTGAGTAACAGCATGTAGAAATGTTTGAGATCTATTAATTAACTTGGCCAGAACATTTTACTTATTGACCCTGTACACATAATGTGCAGTGTATATATAAAAAGAAAAAGAAAAAAAAAGGAGCCATGTTTTGATGTGACTAATGTCCACAGTATTGAGCTAGAGTGCACCAGTCAAATAAATGAATCACTTACTAATTCTCATCACCAAATAACTATTTTAAAAGTGACAGTTTGACACGTTAATATTTTTTAAAAAGTCTTCATAGAATTAGAGAAGTATATAGGTTACATTAATTCTTTATTAATAGCTTATTAACTAAAATTAGTTAACAATTAATAGCTTAGTCAAACATAGACTGATCTTATATCAGATTAATGAACTCAAAACATTCTTCATTAACTTTGTGACTTTACAGAGTGTTCGGCGTTCTCAAGGAATCTAGCACCATGCTAATGCGGACTGCGCTGGTACAAGCGGGCTTTTCCTCCTGTTAACATTGAGACCATGCACTCATGGTGGATGAGTCTCAGGTGGATTTTGTACTGGTGGGAAAACATAAGCCAATCATCTTTAAACAGCAGTGCCCTTTTGACTCTGCCTGCATGCTTCACATGCATATTCTCTTTGCTGGAGAAAGACTGAAGGGTAGAATTTTGAATTAGAAAGCCTGCCATGGAAACACAATCATTAGAAAACATCTGTGTTCAAGACCGCTTCACATATTAACCATTGTAAATAAATCCTGTATCAGCAATTCATTTTTCATTGGCATGCTTCATAGAATTGTTAGAAAATGCTGATAATACAGCTGTTATATCTAAGATAAGTTGGTTTAAAAGTCACCTTGCATCCTGGCCAAGTGTCCTATACAGCTGAGTGTGCTTTCTTTTTTGTGATCAACATTTTTATTCAAAATTAGTTTTATTGCAGAAACATATCAACGATCACCATTCAAAAGTACAGACAGATGCCATGGAGCTGACCACTTGAATAAAGAAAGATAGAAAAAAAAAAAGCAAAAGTCAGCTAGGTATAGTAGTACTTTCCAGCCTATTTAGCAACATCACAGCAATATTCGTCCAACTCCAAATAGTGTTGTCCTTTGCGTGCTAAGCCTGGCAGTGGTACCTTTTAACAAGACAATATCTCTGAATTATGATAAAAAATTTACGAGCTTCAAAATGTAAAAAAGTTTGGCGGCAGTACTTGCAGCTGATATTGTCCTTTTTTTTTAATAAACGTTCAAGCTGGAGAATAGAATTGTCTAACAGTAGAAAAATCTAGGGATCTTGAGGTATATCTAAATACAGGAAATCCGAAAGAACAGAACATACAAGGTTCCAGCTGGAGTGTACTTCTAATCAGCTTTAACACCGTGGATCATTCCTGCCAGCTGGCATGACAGATTCAATGCAGGCTGTAAGAATTCCAGCATGTTGCCTGTACTTGTGATATTTTGGATTTTGAGATTGCAATGCTTATCATTTGACTAGCTAGTTAGGTTAAACTTCAAAAAGAAGTTACCCTAACAGGTCTGCTTGTTCACATTACTTGAAAAATGTGTGGAAATTGTCATCTTTCTCAAGTTGTACTCAAAACTCAAAGGCATTAGGATATTTATTTATTTGCAGGTTTTCCAACACTAAGAAAACCTGCACATAATGCACTCAGGAAATAAAATACAAAAAACAAATAAAATATCAATTTCTGTTTTTGAAACATTTTAAACTTAAAAAAAAAAAAAAAAAAAAAGTGGTAAAGTACAGGATCAACAGAATTTTCAGGGATATCAAAGTCAATCATGAGAGGGAGAAGTTTAATTAGTGCCCAGTTTTCATAGGCATTACTTTGAGAGGCAAATGTAGCTGTAATGATCTGAGGCTGATTAACTGTGTCTGAGAATTTGTAAGGGAATTGCTGTTTAGCTTGAATAATGGATTCAAGATTGATTTTAAATCATGTACACAATATGGACAAAAGTATTGGGACAACTGTTATCGCAATACTGAGAGGCAAGCATTTGTATAGGGTGTGTTTGGATGCAGTAGCATAAAATGTTCCCTTTACTTGAACGAGGAGACCCAAACCTGTTCCAGCATGACAATGCCCCTGTGCACAAAGCAAACTCTATGAATATATGCTTTGCATGAGTTGGAGTGGTAGATCTCCTGCTATAGAGATCTGTCCTCAACTCTACTGAACATCTTTGGGATGAATTGGAAAGCTGACTTCACCCCAGGCCACCTCACCTCACCTCACCTCACCTCCATTAGTACCTGACTTTACGCACACTCCAAAATCTCATGGAACATCATCCCCAAAGAGTGGAGGGAATTATAAGAGCAAATTGGAACTAAATGTGAAATGTAATGCCCAAAAACACATACCATACTTCTGAACAGGTGTGTCTGCACACTTTTGACAATATTTGACAAGCGAGATTTCAAAATGGGACACTTACCTACAGTGCCTTCTAATTATATTGGCTCTCAACATATGATAATAATATGATCAAAGAAATCTGTAGTTAAAAATTGTCTTTATTGTTTAACCTTTTGATATTTTGTTTAGCATATCCACAAAGAATACCAATATCAAACAATTGCAAGCACAAAACATATATATTTATATCACAGTGTATATATATTTATCTATTTATTGAATACATGTCATAATTATTGGCACCAAATACTTTGCAACAGCTGTGGGTCTTCTCCTAGACTCCACACTTCACTTAGGAAGAGTGTGATATTTTTTTAGAATGGCACACATATCTGACAGAACTGGTCATACATTTTGTTTAATATTAGGCAACTGTTTCATTCTATTCTTTATTTCTAAAAGGATGACGGGTAACTCATCAAACAGCGCACATTAAGTCCTTTCTAGCGTTACCACTAAACTGGTGTCACCCTTTATAGAGTCCGGAGTGCACCAACACCAACTGGGTAAAACTAAGCAACCCAGCCCTGATTAAATAAAACAGGGTTCAAAATGCGAAAAGTCTGATGCATGCATATTGAATTATACACTGAATGATGATGGGATTACGTGTCAGGGACGTCACACTCTTATGATTGGCTGTTCGGGGGATGTGTGCGGCTGTAAAGGACCAGGACTGGTTTTATATTAGCACGTGTTCGATTTACGGCTAAAATACATAAAATGTAAAAGCCCTTATCAATAAAAACTGAAAGGAGTAATACTGGAACAGTGCGGGGGATAAGGAAAAAAATAAGGTGCTCTCTTCAATTTCTTCCCAGTCGATACAGTCTGCAAGAAAATCCACCCTTCCATTGTCTACCTCATTGACATTTGTTTGAAGGTAGGAATAATATGAAATAATATCCAACATGTTTCATAAAATATAAATCAATGAATCTATTTTTATCAAACAGGTTAAACAGTTATCCATTGTACACAATTATTTACTGTACCAAAAAAAAAAAAAAAAAAACGTTATATTGCTCTTATTAACATTTGGCCTATGTTGCTGTTTTTTGTTTGTTTGTATGCTTTGTTTTTGTATTTTGCATTTTAAGTGATGAGTGAAATTTGTTCCATCACCTCATTAAAGGCAATAAATAATCTTTTTTCACCCTGTGAAAGGTTTATACTAATAAAACTAATAGAATTTAGATGATCACCCATCTAAACACAGGCCATAAATACCGGACAGTCGAATTGCACTGCCATTGAATCTTTCTATAATAAATCACAATTTTATTGCATTCCCATCATAACAGTATTATGAAAAGGTCACGTAATCTGATAAATCCAGTTTTACCCTGTTCCAAAGTGATCAGCATAATCATGCCTATTGACTACTATACAAGCAGTGTGGGGCAGGGTAATGATCCGAGCTTGCTTCCGTTTGCCAAGTATAGGTTCAGTAACATTACATGTCAAATAATTCAGTTGACTATCTGAATATACTGAGTAACGAGTTTCCTTCATCAATGGATTTTTTTTCTTCCCTGATGGCAAAGGCATATTCCAAGATGACAATGCCAGGATTCATTGGGCTCAAATTGTGAAAAATGGTTTAGGGAGCCTAAGACATAAGTGGGCCGACTCTTCCATCATCAATACAAGATCTTTGCAAGCAATTAATTGTCAGGCGGAAGAACATGCCGGAAACCGACCGAAGTGCAGTAAACAATCTTTAATAAAGCAACACAGGGGAGGAAGCAGAAAACGGTAAACTAGAGCAAAGCTTCAGGATTAGTAAATCCTGGTAAATGCAATGAACAGGCGAAAGCGCAAGGAGCTAAACAGGGTCCCGTAACTATGAAACCAAACTATACACGTCGTGACGGTAGCTTGGGTAGTCCAGCAGTGTTCGTCAGCCTAAACTGTAGAACGGACAATGTACTTGGTGGGGAATGGTGGTTATATAGCCTGGAGGCTGATGAGCTCCAGGTGTAGATGATTAGTACATAGGAGAGCTGCTTGGAGTGATAGGTGGGTTATGTGAATGTGTGGCTGGTGGATCCCTGACATTAATGCACCTCTGGATGGAAATAAATATTGGATAAATATTGCACAAGCCTATAAACTATTATTAATTAAATAGCTTTAAATTGCTATTTATATATCTGCCTAAATATTGGTAACAGGGTTGCAAAAAAGGATGTACATGTTTGAAAGAACAACAAAGAAGCAATTTTCACAGTGTTTTGAAGCATAAAATAAACTCCATTTATGGCACATACCACAAGAAACAAAAAACACGATCTATTTTTGCTATCACAGAGGTACTCAATAGACTTGGGTGGTCTAACCGAAAATGTTTGCACTTTTGGACTGTTCTGTTAGTTGTCCTTGGGTGTATTTTTACTTAAAAAAAAAAAAAAAAAAAAGGCTAGCCCCTCTCTCACACACATTTAAATATTAATAAGTTTTCATTTAAATTAGTGCTGGGAATTTACACATTATCTGAACACAATCCCTGAAACCCAAATAAAATAATTATTAAAATTATAATTTAAATAAAAAATATATATTATATAAAACTAAAATCAAAATAAAATGTGAGTGTAAAAAACTAAACTGCACTTATAATGTCAACCCACAATATAAACGAAAGCCAAACAGAGCTCCTGTTTTTGTTTTTATGTACTTGGTTGTCTGATTTAAGACTCAAGGTTGAGCAGATCCATGCATGTTGTTTAATCATAAATGACCAGTAGGTGGCAGAGTAACTTGTATTAGATCTCTGACACAGCAGTGAATTAGAAATAATGGCACATTAATGGCCAAACTAATAGGCAGAAAAAAGAAAGTGCCCGAATTGGAGTATGATTTTATTTAATTTTTGCTAAGTTAACTTAGTTTTTTGTTTTGCTAACTTTTAAATTAATTTCCACGATTATATATCATGTGTATATATATACACAAATGAAATGTATGTTGACTAAAAAGAAGCTGTAATGTTTTCACGTTTCAGACAGTATTTGAATGTAATAAGCGAATGTTTAATACTGAAAGTTTTTTAGTATTTGTGAGCTGTAATAAACAGCTATCAGAAATGAACAAAAAAATGAAATCAAAGCTATTTATTTTTCATCAAACAAAACTGCAATAAAAAAATCTAAATACAACAAATCTTTATATTTTAAAAAACAATAACTGCTTCAGACAAGGGAGGACCCCTGTTTATGAATTGGGGTTTTCTTTCTGACAAAAGGGCTTCATGTTTGCACGGTATAGAATTTTTATTTTATTTTTTTTTCATTTTAGAACCTTTTAGCAGATTTACAGTCAATAAGACTGCAGTTATCTAAATGTTTATATTATTGCTAAATAGTGAAGAAAAGAATATGATATGTTTTACTTATTGTATCTAATTTTGTCTACCTTAGCAATGTGCCAGCCACCAAAGTCGGACATTCAGCAAAACCATGCCGAAAGCTTTGGGAAGCATGTTGTCTCAGAGCCAGGTATTTCTTTCCAAAGTTATATGCATGGTGGAGTTACAGCTATATAATGAAGGACTACTGAAACTTTACCGTGGAGTAGTGCCACCCTTACTGATGAAGACTCTTCAGTTTTTGGCTTCCAGAACACCCTCCAGAAGCAGCTATTCCCTTTGGCCGAGTCATATATTCCCAGGGCAATGCTTCCTTCCGGCCGGGCTCCGGACGGGGTAGTGGAGAGTTTGTTATTTACCCCCTTCGAGCGCGCACAGAGTATCCTACAAAACAGTGGCAACGACCACACCCTTCCCACTCTCAGCAATATTATGGCCCGGATAAGTTCCAAAACATTAGCGAAAGGGTGGTACCGAGCTTTTTTACCCACTCTTACTCGTAATGCCTTAGGAAGTGGGCTTTACTTTGGCTTGAAGGATCCATTGTCCAAAGTACTCCATGAGCAAGATTGCCCCCCCAGCCTCATCTTTTGTATCAGGGATGGTCAGCTCCTTTGTGATCAGCTTGCCCTTGTACCTGGGAGTGAGGGCAAGCTGGCATCAGCTGTGGCAGAAACGACAGCAAAGTTTGGTGGTGTTGTACCGTGGAGGATCACTTTCACTCTCTCCTGAGGCATCACCACTGCCATATATGACCTGCTAATGAAACGCTCAGGATGAAGAACCCCATCAGTCCAACCTCTCGAAAATTTGGTTTTATCTTTTAAATTAGATTTTATATTGAAAAGGTTTTATCAATATTTTATTTAATTTATGTGTAGCTCTCTCATTGTAGCCTTTTATGAAATTGTAGAAATGTATACATTTTTTTATTGATTAATTTATTAAGGCTGCGATTTTATCTATTAATTTATTAATATTTTTATTCAGAATACGTTCTTGTGCGCATGTTTTTAAGACGTTAACCAATCAGAGCTCACGCAGCGCACGACGAAGCTTAGCAAAAAAACCGAATCGGCGAGCGGGAGGAAAGAACATAAAATATGGATGCAGGTCAAAATAAAAATGATTTGGTGCCAAAGAGAAATTCAACGTCAGTCGTTTGGGAGTATTTTGGATTCAGGAGAGAAGATGTGTCACAGAGCAAGGTAATTTGCAAGACTTGTGGAATGATTATTCCAACAAAACGGAGCAATACTACAAATCTGTTTCAACACTTAAAACAGCTCCAAAAAAAACTGCATGATCAATGCATGTCGACAAAGTCCATCGAAACAAACAAAAGCACACATCAAAGCCAGCCGAACAGATTGAACAAGTATCCAATGTTCAAGCATTTGCAAGCACCATGTCTTATGAGAAAGGATCAAAACGGCACAAAGAAATTACCGACGCGGTCACCTATTATATATGATGCCTGCGCACATCTTCAGTAAAGACGGCTTCCGAAGACTAATACAAACACTCGACAAAAGATACCAGCTGCCATCTCACACTCATTTCACACGATTTGCTATTCCCAAAATGTATGAGAAATGTAAGGCGGGCGTTGAATACGAGCTCAAGCAGGTGAAATACTACGTCACGACCACAGAAACGGTGGACATGCTGGATTTTCTTGCAAAAAACCTTTGAGAGCAATCTGTTTTTTGGTTTTGATTTCTGTTAGTTTTTATTTATTGTTATGACTAGAGTTGAGGTTAGTTCATCTTAATTTATTTCATGTCTGTTTTTAAGACAATTTATTACAGTTTTGTTAATCAAGCACTTAGTACTACTGTACAGTTATTTCATTGTGAAATGTGTGCACTGAAAAACAGTTTTGAAGTTTATTTATTATGACTATAATATATATATATTATTCTAGTTTTCTGGTGACATCAGATGGTTTTGTCTGGTATTTATAAGCCTGTTTAAGGCCACAAAAATATAATTTTAGGTCACATGCGTATATGGAATTCTGATGTCCAAGACTCATGGGATGGTTGAGAATTTGAAGTTGTCCGTATACCCATAATCCGAAAACAAATAATCTGTTAAAAATAAATAAAATGTTAGGATTCTATATATTGTATTAAAGTTATGCCAACTTTAACTTTCTCAACAGAAATGGTTTAATTTGTTCCATGTCTCTACCTCAATTTATGTTTAATCGGTTGCTTAATTTGTTATATTGCTATATTTCATTATTTATGTTACATGTTTGAATACACAATAACAGATAAATAATTTGTTCTCTGTTGAAGTGGTTGTTATGAACATAAAACTGACAGGCTTTATGAAATAAATATATCCAGTCTGGTTAAATGTGGTGAAAACACTAATTTACATTTTCATTTGCGGCATTTAGCAGACGCCCTTATCCAGAGCGACGTACAAAAGTGCTTTAATCTCTAGTAATGAATAAATCTACACTGGTACACCAGATTACAAACTTAATATAAATATAACTCTTGAATTCTACAAACTTGGAAAGTGCTAATTTAAGTATTTCAGGAAGAGGTAGGTCTTCAGTCGTCGCTTGAAGATAATCAGGGACTCCACTGTATGGACATCTAGGGGATGTTCATTCCACCACCTCGGTGCCAGAACAGAGAAGAGCCTCGAAGTGTAGTTACCTCTCATTCTGAGAGAAGGTGGTACCAGTCGAGCAGTGCTGGAGGATCTCGGGCAGCGTGGTGCAGTGCGAGATGTGATTAGGTCACTGAGGTAAGATGGTGCCGGTCCATTTTTGGCCTTGTAGGCAAGCATCAGTGTTTTGAATCTGATACGTGCAGCTACTGGAAGCCAGTGAAGGGAGCGCAGCAGTGGTGTGGTGTGGGAGAACTTGGGCTGATTAAACACAAGCCGTGCAGCTGCATTTTGGATCATTTGCAGTGGACGGATAGCGTTCAGGGGAAGACCTGCCAGCAGAGAGTTGCAGTAGTCAAGTCTTGAAATCACAAGAGACTGAACAAGCACCTGGGCAGCCTGTGTGGACAGAAATGGTTGAATCCTTCGGGTGTTGTAAAGAAGAAATCTACAAGAACAAGACACATTAGCAACATGTGGGAAGAAGGACCGTTTATTGTCCATAGTTACCCCAAGGTTACGAGCAGTGGCTGAAGGGGAGAGCAGAGAGTCATGAAGTGTTATTTGGAGATCTTGACCTGGAGATGAATTGCCTGGGATGATCAGCAGTTCTGTTTTGCTGGGGTTGAGTTTTAGTTGGTGAGCACTCATCCATGAAGATATGTCTGTCAAGCATGCCGAGATCCGAGCGGAAGCTGTGGTATCTGATGGAGGGAAAGAAAAGATTAGTTGAGTGTCATCTGCATAGCAGTGATAAGAAAACCCATGTGAGGATATGACTTCACCAATGGAATGGGCATAGAGAAAGAAAAGGAGGGGACCAAGTACTGAGCCTTGTGGGACACCAGTGGTGAGTCTGCATGGGGCAGATGTGGATCCCCTCCATGTTACCTGGTATGAACAACCTTCCAGGTAGGAAGCAAACCATTCCCATGCTGTTCTGTAGTCTGTAGTTGTTGATGTCTGATGGATCCAGAGCAGGTTTCTTCAAGATGGGAACGAACCTTGCCTGCTTGAAGGTAGTTGGTACATAGCCAGACGTTAATGACCCGTTGATGATTGTGGAGATGAAGGGCAGGAGATCATGTGAGATGGTCTGAAGCATAGTTGAAGGGATTGGATCCAGAAGACAGGTGGTGGGATTGCAAGATTGGATGACTTGCAGCATCTCATCTTCTGTTAAGGTTGAGAAGCTTGACACACATAGTGGATCGTTGGCTGTGTTGTGTAGTCATTATTGGGGAGGAAGTGAAGGTCTGGCAGATTTTTTTTAATCTTCTCATCATAGAAGGAGGCAAAGTCATTAGCTGTCATGGAGGATGGAGCAGGTGCAGCAGGGGGGTTGATGAGTGAAGAGATGATGTTGTGGAGCTTACGAGGATCTTGTGCAGAGGCTTCAAGCTTTTCCTTGTAGAAGGTAGTTTTGGCAGAAGTCAACTCCACAGAAAATTTGGTCAGGAGTGCACGGTAAGATGCGACAGCCACGGTGTTGGACAAAAAGTGACAAGAACACCTCAAGTGAGACTGAAACTACCCTTGATTAATCACCTTACCAAACTTAATAAGCACAGACCAACACTCTAGAATCAACGGAGTTAAATAAATATACAAAGTTAGAATCCTACCTTGCCAGAAGGGAGTAGATTCAAGATAGAGCTAAAGTACACTGAAGATTGAGCTGGTTACACCTTCCATATAAGTGAGTAAGCCCTGCCCACAATTCACACCTCAAGTGATTTAAACACTTGCATGCCATGGCCACATACCAAAAAGTTATTTTTCAACACGGTGAAATTTTATCAACATGGTGGACTAGTCGGCATATAATGCTTGTTATTTTTAAAGACATTGATTTCTGCAAGCTCTACAGGAGGAGGCTTTTTTTTTTTTTTAAGAGGATGATATGATGTTTGCAGCAATTGTAAAGAGACAATCTGCAATTGCATTGTCTGTGGTGAATTTACTTGTAAAAATGCAATGCATGCAATGCTAGCAAAACTACACACGCACACGTGCAAACAGCATGCAAAACACATGCAAACACAGAAATACTAGCAAATACTAGAAAACTGCAACAACAAAAAATCCCGTCAGCGAAATGAATGGGATTTGCCATTGGAAAATGGGGAAATTAAGCTTTCTATCCACAGCTCTATTTCATGGTCTCTTGGCGCCACCTAGTTGGCAACAGTAAAAAACGCAAATTTAATCTCTTTCCAACAGAGGTCACTAATAACTTTTAAAAATGCATGCATATACAGGGAGTGCAGAATTATTAGGCAAGTTGTATTTTTGAGGATTAATTTTATTTGAGGATTTAATTTGAACAACAACCATGTTCTCAATGAACACAAAAAACTCATTAATATCAAAGCTGAATATTTTTGGAAGTAGTTTTTAGTTTTAGCTATTTTAGGGGGATATCTGTGTGTGCAGGTGACTATTACTGTGCATAATTATTAGGCAACTTAACAAAAAACAAATTCATACCCATTTCAATTATTTATTTTTACCAGTGAAACCAATATAACATCTCAACATTCACAAATATACATGTCTGACATTCAAAAACCAAACAAAAACAAATCAGTGACCAATATAGCCACCTTTCTTTGCAAGGACACTCAAAAGCCTGCCATCCATGGATTCTGTCAGTGTTTTGATCTGTTCACCATCAACATTGCGTGCAGCAGCAACCACAGCCTCCCAGACACTGTTCAGAGAGGTGTACTGTTTTCCCTCCTTGTAAATCGCACATTTGATGATGGACCACAGGTTCTCAATGGGGTTCAGATCAGGTGAACAAGGAGGCCATATCATTAGATTTTCTTCTTTTATACCCTTTCTTGCCAGCCACGCTGTGGAGTACTTGGACGTGTGTGATGGAGCATTGTCCTGCATGAAAATCATGTTTTTCTTGAAGGATGCAGACTTCTTCCTGTACCACTGCTTGAAGAAGGTGTCTTCCAGAAACTGGCAGTAGGACTGGGAGTTCAGCTTGACTCCATCCTCAACCCGAAAAGGCCCCACAAGCTCATCTTTGATGATACCAGCCCAAACCAGTACTCCACCTCCACCTTGCTGGCGTCTGAGTCGGACTGGAGCTCTCTGCCCTTTACCAATCCAGCCACGGGCCCATCAAGACTCACTCTCATTTCATCAGTCCATAAAACCTTTGAAAAATCAGTCTTGAGATATTTCTTGGCCCAGTCTTGACGTTTCAGCTTGTGTGTCTTGTTCAGTGGTGGTCGACTTTCTGCCTTTCTTACCTTGGCCATGTCTCTGAGTATTGCACACCTTGTGCTTTTGGGCACTCAGTGATGTTGCAGCTCTGAAATATGGCCAAACTGGTGGCAAGTGGCATCTTGGCAGCTGCACGCTTGACTTTTCTCAGTTCACGGGCAGTTATTTTGCGCCTTGGTTTTCCACACGCTTCTTGCGACCCTGTTGACTATTTTGAATGAAACGCTTGATTGTTCGATGATCACGCTTCAGAAGCTTGGCTATTTTAAGACTGCTGCATCCCTCTGCAATATATCTCACTATTTTTGGCTTTTCTGAGCCTGTCAAGTCCTTCTTTTGACCCATTTTGCCAAAGGAAAGGAAGTTGCCTAATAATTATGCACACCTGATATAGGGTGTTGATGTCATTAGACCACACCCCTTCTCATTACAGAGATGCACATCACCTAATATGCTTAATTGGTAGTAGGCTTTCCAGCCTATACAGCTTGGAGTAAGACAACATGCATAACTAGGATGATGTGGTCAAAATACTCATTTGCCTAATAATTCTGCACTCCCTGTATAATGTAATTTTGGAGCAATTAAAAATGTCATTATAATGGGAGTCAATGGGGGAAAATCATCAAAATAATTTAAACTGATGCTGCAAAAAAACTAACCATGCATAAAAGTCAGTTTTTTCCCAATCTTTGACACATTCAAGTCTGTGATAAATGGTCAAAAAAAATACAGTTTACAATTCCTTTTTTTTTTTTTATCAAATTTTTGTTTTTTTCCATTTCTGTGATGTAACTAATTTAATTGCCAATAAAAAAAAAAAAGATTTTTGTAGTTTTGATCAGAACTAAGGTTGATTAACAGATTTAAGTGAAAAAAAATATTGATCTGATATAATTTTACAGCACTTAGTGGCTTTTTTCAGCCCGAACATATTGAGGTGGTGCATTTTTTTTCTACATTCAAAACTGCGGATGCATCATGTTTTCAATGATTTTTTGCAGAATTAATTTTCTTACAAAAAAATCCCATTAGCTGGAACACATGCAAAGTTATCAGCGAATTAAAACATCAATTTGCCAAAATTGTGTTTGTGTGTGTGTTTTGACTGATAGTTGACTGATCTGATCCTTACACTCCCCATGTCCATTCTGCAAGCTTCTGCAAATCTGTAAATCATTATAGACTCAAAGTTTCGTATTTGTGTGCACAGTCCGTTATGTATATCAAAATAGCATATTTATGTAACTCTTGTTTGTGTGTGTATGTGTATATATACAGTATATATATGTGTGTTTATCTAAAAATTTTTGGCTGAGGTGCAAAACATTTCTTTTTCAAATGTACCCAGCCTTTGTATCAGTCAGAAGGTAATAGGATGTGTAACAGCAAATGACAATTGTTAGCACTCTTATGCTACTTGACCAGTCCAGCAGGTTAAAAGTAAATGGCTTGACATGAAGCTGGATTGGAAACATTAGCCTATAAAACAAAATGATGCATTAGCTCACAAAAAAGGTTCACCCTCGTCAAATGCATGACCAGTATAACTTCTGAAACCTTAGTCAATTCCCGATGGTGACAGTGATGCTGTTCCCCCTAGCAACCAGTCATTACTTAGCAAATAAACCTTTACTCTAAAAACACATTCATCACACAGAGCTCTTTCTGCCACATCATGCAAAAGCACCATCAGTGCCAGTAAATGTTCAATATTATGCAGACTTTAGTCTTTTTTTATAGTTACATTTTTTTTTTAAATAAAACAAAACAGAATGGTTTCACAAACCAATTTACACTAAAATTCATTCTTGGTCTCGTGTTTCACAAATAAGGCCCAGGGTAAATAAATGCTTAATAAAATATAATACTTTATATAATATAATTAATAAATGCCTTCTCCCAGTCATGATCATTTAAACTCCTTACTTGTTTACATTTTGGGAAATTAGTCAACAAGATTAGTCAACCCAATCTTCGTGTGCAGAGGAGTAGACAGGAAGAAAAAAGGTGAGTTATTTGTCAGCGGCATGGCAGACGGTGCCACGTGTCAGCCATGTCGTCGACTAAGATAGCCACGCGGTCTTTCACGTCTCCCACCAACACCATGCGATCCACCTCATTAGCCTTCTTTCTTTCTTTGTAAATGAGGGCAAAGTCAACACTCAGTTGATCTGCTATAGACGTGACCCTGAATTAACAGAAAGGGAAAATAAACTGAATGAGTGTGTGTGCGCGCAAATTAGCTTCTGACTACTATTTCTTGCAACATTGTACAGAGGAGCACAATTTCCACAAAATTAAATGTTGATCTGTAGCATCAGAAATATACAAAAAATAATAATAATATAAAATAAAAGATGACATGCATGCCTTGAAATTAACACAATAGATTAATAATTTGCCGCATATAAGTAATAAATCCCCAACATTGCTAACACCACATTTGTTAATTTTCAGGGAACTCACGGCATGTCCTGAGATTGTAAAGGTGACACAAAACACCCTTTTGAAATGAGTGTAATAAGTAGCCTATGCAGACCTTTTAGCTCCTCCAGCATCTGAGAGACAATGGTGCAGTTCTTCCATTCAGGAATATTTTCCTTAATCCACTTCAGCACAGCAGGCTCAGCGTACAGGTTGTCCACAGGTATGTCGAAGAAGCCCTATAAACACACCGAATTTAGAAAGAGTATTCAGGAAGATCCAGTCAAAGTGATTAAAATTCACTCAGCGATCAGATTCAGTGGAATCGGTTCTGACTCACCTGTATCTGAGATCCATGGTAATGATATGATCTGCTCCTGCGACAGACAGCATGTTGGCCACCAGCTTGGCAGAGATTGGTGCTCGGCTCTATCAATAATAATAAAAAGTAGGAGAAAACATGTTAATAGATAAAACACCATCTGAAATTTAAAAGTACAAAAAAAACATGAATGTTCTTTTTTGACATTTCACAACACAGGAAAAAAGAATTCTAATAATTTTTGTGGTAAAAAGGTGGAGAATCACTAAGTTTTTAAAGCTCTCTGTAAGTTTAAAAAAAAAAAAAAAAAAAAATCCACTAAATTAAAATGGAATACAAAATCTGTAGAACTGAAATGATGCCACGAGTTAATCATGTAATATGAATAAAAAAAAATAATCGAGGCAAATTATTTTATTTATTTATTATGCTTCCTTTAACTACACACGGAGCATTGTGTTTCCCCACGGACCATCATTACAGACACACCACCCGCTACGCCAAACTCTGGAGCGCTCTGGACAGGTAAACACAGAAGACGTGGCAGAATAAAAAGAATTTGGGGATTATTTCAACTTAAAACAAAAAAAACAGCACAATGCATTTACCTTTATTAGAGTAGATTGTTTTTAATATTTCTATTAAAGATTTTTATTTATATATTTGTATTCACATTTTGATGTAATATGGCAATTAAATGGACTTAATTTTTTCTAAAAATGAAAAACTTTTATGTTGTTGATTTTAAAAGACTTGTCTTATTTTTTCTTGTATATTTAGTATTGCGCTTAAAGAAAACACACTTCTTATCTGATTACTCAAATAATCGACGGAATAATCGGTTAAATACTCTTAACTAATTGATAGCTGCAGCCCTAGTGTGCTGTTATGACGAATATGAAGTGGTGTTATTTACCACTCAAAAGTTGATTGTTGGCCAATAACTACACATCCTGAAGTGTTTTATTCCTCTTAAACCACTGCTATTGACCAAGGAAAACAAGTTGCAATTTATTAATCAAGGGTAGTTTCAGTCTCACTTGAGGTGTGAATTGTGGGCAGGGCTTACTCACTTATTTTGAAGGTGTAACCAGCTCAATCTTCAGTGTACTTTAGCTCTATCTTGAATCTACTCTCTTCTGGCAAGGTAGGATTCTAACTTTGTATATTTATTTAACTCGGTTGATTCTAGAGTGTTGGTCTGTGCTTATTAAGTTTGGTCAGGTGATTAATCAAAAGTAGTTTCAGTCTCACTTGAGGTGTTCTCGTCACTTTTTGTCCAACACCGTGGCTGTCGGAGGTTTTGCGCAGCAATCGGCGAGCTCAGATCTGCAGAGGAGAAGTGAAAAAAAAATCACAACTTGATGTAGACCTCGCATCTTACCGTGCACTTCTGACCAAATTTTCTTTGGAGTTGACTTCTGCCAAAACTACCTTCTACAAGGAAAAGCTTGAAGCCTCTGCACAAGATCCTTGTAAGCTCCACAACA
This sequence comes from Silurus meridionalis, assembly GCF_014805685.1. Taxonomy (NCBI): domain Eukaryota; kingdom Metazoa; phylum Chordata; class Actinopteri; order Siluriformes; family Siluridae; genus Silurus; species Silurus meridionalis. The sequence goes on along the minus strand of NC_060888.1, from coordinate 28,016 downwards.
TCATCTCTTCACTCATCAACCCCCCTGCTGCACCTGCTCCATCCTCCCCGACTGCTAATGACTTTGCCTCCTTCTATGATGAGAAGATTAAGAAAAGCTGCCAGACCTTCACTTCCTCCCCAACAATGACTACACAACACAGCCAACAATCCACTATGTGTCTGTCAAGCTTCTCAACCTTAACAGAAGATGAGATACTGCAAGTCATCCAATCTTGCAATCCCACCACCTGTCTTCTGGATCCTATCCTTTCAACTATGCTTTAGACCATCACACATGATCTCCTGCCCTTCATCTCCACAATCATCAGGCTATGTACCAACTACCTTCAAGCAGGCAAGGTTCGTTCCCATCTTGAAGAAACCTGCTCTGGATCCATCAGACATCAACAACTACAGACCGGTATCACTTCACTCCTTTCTTTCTAAATCTCTGGAACGCACTGTTTTTAACCAACTGTCTATCTCTCACAGAACAACCTCCATGATCCTAACCAGTCTGGGTTTAAAGCGGCACATTCCACAGAGACAGCCCTTTTGGCTGTTTCTGAGAAACTGCATGCTGCTCGGTCAGCCAAGCTGTCATCTGTACTTATCTTCCTGGACCTTTCAGCAGCATTGGACACAGTCAACCACAAGACACTTTTGTCAACCCTCAAGAGCCTTGGTATATGCGGAACAGCATGGGAATGGTTTGCTTCCTACCTGGAAGATCGTTCATACCAGGTAACATGGAGGGGATCCACATCTGCCCCATGCAGACTCACCACTGGTGTCCCACAAGGCTCAGTACTTGGTCCCCTCCTTTTCTTTCTCTATGCCCATTCCATTGGTGAAGTCATATCCTCACATGGGTTTTCTTATCACTGCTATGCAGATGACACTCAACTAATCTTTCTTTCCTCCATCAGATACCACAGCTTCCGCTCGGATCTCGGCATGCTTGACAGACATATCTTCATGGATGAGTGCTCGCCAACTAAAACTCAACCCCAGCAAAACAGAACTGCTGATCATCCCAGGCGATTCATCTCCAGATCAAGATCTCCAAATAACACTTCATGACTCTCTGCTCTCCCCTTCAGCCACTGCTCGTAACCTTGGGGTAACTATGGACAATGAACGGTCCTTCTTCCCACATGTTGCTAATGTGTCTCGTTCTTGTAGAATTCTTCTTTACAACATCCGAAGGATTCGACCATTTCTGTCCACACAGGCTGCCCAGGTGCTTGTTCAGTCTCTTGTGATTTCAAGACTTGACTACTGCAACTCTCTGCTGGCAGGTCTTCCCCTGAACGCTATCCGTCCACTGCAAATGATCCAAAATGCAGCTGCACGGCTTGTGTTTAATCAGCCCAAGTTCTCCCACACCACACCACTGCTGCGCTCCCTTCACTGGCTTCCAGTAGCTGCACGTATCAGATTCAAAACACTGATGCTTGCCTACAAGGCCAAAAATGGACCGGCACCATCTTACCTCAGTGACCTAATCACATCTCGCACTGCACCACGCTGTCTGAGATCCTCCAGCACTGCTCGACTGGTACCACCTTCTCTCAGAATGAGAGGTAACTACACTTCGAGGCTCTTCTCTGTTCTGGCACTGAGGTGGTGGAATGAACTTCCCCTAGATGTCCGTACAGCGGAGTCCCTGATTATCTTCAAGCGACGACTGAAGACCTACCTCTTCCTGAAATACTTAAATTAGCACTTTCCAAGTTTGTAGAATTCAAGAGTTATATTTATATTAAGTTTGTAATCTGGCGTACCAGTGTAGATTTATTCATTACTAGAGATTAAAGCACTTTTGTCGTCGCTCTGGATAAGGCGTCTGCTAAATGCCGCAAATGTAAATGAAAATTAGTGTTTTCACCACATTTAACCAGACTGGACATATTTATTTCATAAAGCCTGTTGGTTTTATGTTCATAACAACCACTTCAACAGAGAACAAATTATTTATCTGTTATTGTGTATTCAAACATGTAACAAAAATAATGAAATATAGCAATATAACAAATTAAGCAACTGATTAAACATAAATTGAGGTAGAGACATGGAACAAATTAAACGATTTCTGCTGAGAAAGTTAAAGTTGACATAACTTTAATACAATATATAGAATTTTAACATTTTATTCATTTATTTATTTTTAACAGATTATTTGTTTTCGGATTATGGGTATACAGACAACTTCAAATTCTCAACCATCCCATGAGTCTTGGACATCAGAATTCCATATCGCATGTGACCTAAAATTATATTTTGTGGCCTTAAACAGGCTTATAAATACCAGACAAAACCATATGATGTCACCAGAAAACTAGAATAATATATATATAAATCAATAAAAAAATTTATACATTTCTACAATTTCATAAAAGGCTACAATGAGAGCACTACACATAAATAAAATATTGATAAAACCTTTTCAATATGTAACGCGGTCCTACTAGTGTGTAGCACTCTTCTAACCAACGCTAGGTCACTGCATAAAACACTTGTGGAACCACGCCAACCACTGGGGATTCTTATGGACCAGAATCAGAAGATAAGGGTCGTCTCACAGGAACAAAGGTAAGCAATAAGTATAACAGTATAATCAAATAATAGTCTCTAATCAATTAATCACACAGAATAAAGTAAAATAAAGAACAGAGTCATTCAGTAGGGCAAAGACTGTAGTATGTTTTCATTGGTTATTTTTACTCCTCAAAACTTATTTTAAATTGGTAATAAAATAGTGAATTGAATAATAAAACTTAAAATAATAAAAAAAAAAAGGGTATGAAAATTCAAAAACCCAAATCAAAGTTTAGATTCAGAATACAAATAAACAAACAGTAAAATAATGAATTTCACACGCTGAATTTCAAAATCAATGTTTCAGTTTTTGCATTCAACTCAATCTTAATGTCCAGTTGAGTTTAAGTTCGATAACTCAATTTCAAGTTCTAAAATATAAAACAATGTTCATCAAAGAGTGGAAGAAAAAATTTAAATCCAGTAGAGAGAAAAAAAATGTTTGATCCACTGAAGGTCCAGGCAAAAAAACTTAGGAAAAAAATCAAAAATCAAAGCAAAATTAGTTTGATCCTACCAGTTACAGCAGACTTCACGCTCTTTTCTCTGTTTCCAGGTAGGAAATGATGGAATGGCTCGCCAGTCCCGGCCGGAATATGAATAATCAGCAAGGACAGGATTCAGGAACAATTCTCACAAAAAAAATAAAAACCCAGCCTTGTAACAACAAAGCCAAAATGAAACATTAATGTCATTGTCCAAATAAATCATTTCACTTTAAACCAAAATCTCCGTCTCAATCATTTGCGCATACATGAGAGCATACATGCTAATGCACCATGTGCTCAGTCCAACACTAGGCCTATGCACAGTGTGAGCAAGTTAGCACCACATAGCGTATATTTCACATTAAGAAATTATTTACCATAAACACGTAAAACATCTTATAAACCTCCAAACATTACTATATACAGTCATACATCATATTCATACACTTTTAAAGCACTTTTGAATTTTTTTTTTTTCACATCACAATTTACGGTGTTTGTAATAAAAAAAACTAAATACACTTCCTACAAGAAGGTTTGTACTCACCAAGGAGAAGAATAAATCAGGGAAAAAATAAAGTTGTTTCTCCCCAGAAAAGATGTATATTGTATTGTGCAAGTCTCATCAATTCCCGTTCAAACGAACACACAATACTGTCCTCAAAACACAGAGTTCCAAAAACGTATTTATCACAGCTGTATATTCAACTTTTTAATAATCTAATCGCTGGATTACTAAACAGAGGATTCTAATTACAATTTGTGCGATCGCGTTTTCTCTCGGTCAAGTTCACTCTCGTTCTGCCTGCTTGTCCGCTAAAGTTCGGCAAGGGGCGGGACTAACCTTTCACCTCACCAATGAGCAATCGGCTCAAAATTTCTAATTTTATTTTATAAAGCAATTTTCCTGCATTTTTCTTCTCTCTTTCTTATTCTATATATATATATATACATTTTATAAAAAGTTATATAAAATTGCCAATAAATGCTAGTGACCTAGGTTAATGACCTGGGTTACAAATATAAAACCTAATTTAAAAGATAAAACCAAATTTTTGAGAGGTTGGACTGATGGGGTTCTTCATCCTGAGCGTTTCATCAGCAGGTCATATATGGCAGTAGTGATGCCCCAGGAGATGCAGGAGCGCAAAATGACCAGTGATCCTCCACGGTACAACAACACCAAACATTGCTGTCGTTTCTGCCACAGCTGATGCCAGCTTGCCCTCACTCCCAGGTTTTCTCCACCGACCTGGGCCTGCATGTTGGCCACCAACACTGACAGTGGATACAAGGGCAAGCTGATCACAAAGGAGCTGACCATCCCTGATACAAAAGATGAGGCTATGGGGGGGGGCAATCTTGCTCATGGAGTACTTTGGACAATGGATCCTTCAAGCCAAACTAAAGCCCATTTCCTAAGGCATTACGAGTAAGAGTGGGTAAAAGCTCGGTACCACCCTTTCGCTAAGGTTTCAGAACTCATCCGGGCCATAATATTGCTGAGAGTGGGAAGGGTGTGGTCGTTGCCACTGTTTTGTAGGATACTCTGTGCGCTCAAGGGGTAAATAACAAACTCTCCACTACCCGGTCCCGAGCCTGAGCCCGGCCAGGGCAGGAAGCATTGCCCTGGGAATATATGACTCAGCCAAAGGGGATAGCTGCTTCTGAAGGGTGTTCTGGAAGCCAAAAACCATGGTTCCCTGAAGAGTCTTCATCAGTAAGGGTGGCACTACTCCACGGTAAAGTTTCAGTAGTCCTTCATTATATAGCTGTAACACAGTCTCATGGATCAGTGTGCTGTGCAACTGCTGGCGAAACACAGTTTTATACACCGGGAAAGTGGTGATGGTGCAGATGAGGCTGAAAACTCCACCATGCATATAACTTTGAAAAGAAATACCTGGCTCTGAGACAACATGCTTCCCAAAGCTTTCGGCATGGTTTTGCTGAATGTCCGACTTTGGTGGCTGGCACATTGCTAAGGTAGACAAAATTAGATACAATAAGTAAAACATATCATATTCTTTTGTTCACTATTTAGCAATAATATAAACATTTAGATAACTGCAGTCTTATTGACTGTAAATCTGCTAAAAGGTTCTAAAATGAAAAAAATAAAAAAAAGTTTCTATACTGTGCAAACATGAAGCCCTTTTGTCAGAAAGGTGTCCAAGAAAACCCCAATTCATAAGCATAGGGGTCCTCCCTTGTCTGGAGCAGTTATTGTTTTTTAAAATATAAAGATTTAGTGTTACATTTAGATTTTTTTATTTCAGTTTTGTTTGATGAAAAATAAATAGCTTTGATTTCATTTTTTTGTTCATTTCTGATAGCTGTTTATTACAGCTCACAAATACTAAAAAACTTTCAGTATTAAACATTCGCTTATTACATTCAAATACTGTCTGAAACGTGAAAACATTACAGCTTCTTTTTAGTCAACATACATTTCATTTGTGTGTATATATATGTATATATATATATATATATATATATATATATATATATATATACACACACACACACACACACACACACACATGATATATAATCGTGGAAATTATTTAAAAGTTATCATACTCCAATTCAGGCACTTTCTTTTTCTGCCTATTAGTTTGGCCATTAATGTGCCATTATTTCTAATTCACTGCTGTGTCAGAGATTTAATACAAGTTACTCTGCCACCTACTGGTCATTTATGATTAAACAACATGCATGGATCTGCTCAACCTTGAGTCTTAAATCAGACAACCAAGTACATAAAAAACAAAAACAGGAGCTCTGTTTTGCTTTCGTTTATATTGTGGGTTGACATTCTAAGTGCAGTTTAGTTTTTTACACTCATTTTATTTTTATTTTAGTTTTATATAATATATATTTTTTATTTAAATTATAATTTTAATAATTATTTTATTTGGGTTTCAGGATTGTGTTCAGATAATGTGTTAATTCCCAGCACTAATTTAAATGAAAACGTATTAATATTTAAATGTGTGTGTGAGAGAGGGGCTAGACTTAAAAAAAAAAAAAAAAAAAAAGTAAAAATACACCCAAGGACAACTAACAGTCCAAAAGGGCAAACACTCTTGGTTAGACCGCCCAAGTCTACTGAGTACCTCTGTGATAGCAAAAATAGATCGTGTTTTTTGTTTCTTGTGGTATGTGCCATAAATGGAGTTTATTTTATGCTTCAAAACACTGTGAAAATTGCTTCTTTGTTGTTCTTTCAAACATGTACATCCTTTTTTGCAACCCTGTTACCAATATTTAGGCAGATATATAAATAGCATTTAAAAGCTATTTAATTAATAATAGTTTATAGGATTGTGCAATATTTATCCAATATTTATTTCCATCCAGAGGTGCATTAATGTCAGGGATCCACCAGCCACACATTCACATAACCCACCTATCACTCCAAGCATCTCTCCTATGTACTAATCATCTACACCTGGAGCTCATCAGCCTCCAGGCTATATAACCACCATTCCCACCAAGTACATTGTTCGTTCTAGAGTTTAGGCTGACGAACACTGCTGGACTACCCAAGCTACCGTCACGACGTGTATAGTTTGGTTTCAGTTACGTGACTCTGTTTAGCTCCTTGAGCTTTCGCCTGTTCATTGCATTTACCAGGATTTACTAATCCTGAAGCTTTGCTCTAGTTTACCGTTTTCTGCTTCTGCCCTGTGTTGCTTCATTAAACATTGTTTACTGCACTTCCAAATGTTTACTGCAGGCCAAATGTTAATAAGAGCAATATAATTTTTTTTTTGGTACAGTAAATAATTGTGTACAATGGATAACTGTAACCTGTTTAATAAAAATAGATTCACTGATTTATATTTTATGAAACATGTTGGATATTATTTCATATTATTCCTACCTTCAAACAAATGTCAATGAGGTAGACAATGGAAGGGTGGATTTTCTTGCAGACTGTATCGACTGGGAAGAAATTGAAGAGAGCACCTTATTTTTTTTCCTTATCCCCTGCACTGTTCCAGTATTACTCCTTTCGGTTTTTATTGACAAGGGCTTTTTACATTTATGTATTTTAGCCAGAATCGAACACGTGCTAATATAAAACCAGTCCTGGTCCTTGCCTAATATTAAACAAAAATGTATTGCCAGTTCTGTCAGATATGTGTGCCATTCTAAAAAAATATCACACTCTTCCTAAGTGAAGTGTGGAGTCTAGGAGAAGACCCACAGCTGTTGCAAAGTATTTGGTTCCAATAATTATGACATATTCAATAAATAGATAAATATATATACACTGTGATATAAATATATATGTATTGTGCTTGCAATTGTTTGATATTGGTATTCTTTGTGGATATGCTAAACAAAATATCAAAAGGTTAAACAATAAAGACAATTTTTAACTACAGATTTCTTTGATCATATTATCATCATATATTGAGAGCCAATATAATTAGAAGGCACTGTAGGTAAGTGTCCCATTTTGAAATCTCGCTTGTCAAATATTGTCAAAAGTGTGCAGACACACCTGTTCAGAAGTATGGTATGTGCTTTTTGAGCGTCACATTTTACATTTAGATCCAATTTGCTCTTATAATTCCCTCCACTCTTTGGGGATGATGTTCCATGAGATTTTGGAGTGTGCGTTTGGAGATTTATGCTCATTCAGACACAAGGGTGTTAGTAAAGTCAGGTACTAATGGAGGTGAGGTGAGGTGAGGTGGCCTGGGGTGAAGTCAGCTTTCCAATTCATCCCAAAGATGTTCAGTAGAGTTGAGGACAGATCTCTATAGCAGGAGATCTACCACTTCAACCCATGCGAAGCATATATTCATAGAGTTTGCTTTGTGCACAGGGGTATTGTCATGCTGGAACAGGTTTGGGTCTCCTCGTTCAAGTAAAGGGAACATTTTATGCTACTGCATCCAAACACACCCTATACAAATGCTTGCCTCTCAGTATTGCGATAACAGTTTGTAAGAAAGATGCCCTGCCCTCTGGTCTGTGTCTCTTCTCGGCAAGGCCTTAGGAGCTCCGGAGCAATGACAGAACAACCCACACGATTAAAATCAAGTCTGGTTTATTCAATCCCACTGCTCAAAGGACTGGGCCGCACGGCCGGGTAGATATACACATCAGTCCAAGCCATAGTGCGTATCGTGTGTTGACAGAGATAGTCAGAAACATATGTGCGTAAGAAAATATGTGCGTAAGCAAAGGAACAGGATGTGCTTATAGCTATCTTCTAACTGAACGCCCTTGGTCTTCTAACATCCAGTCACGCGATAGCACAAAATGTACAGGTCAGCAAAGACAGGAGCATCCTGTCTCCAAGAAGGTCAAGATAGGAAGGTTCGCCAAGGCTACTAAAGAATACATTTCAACAATCCCCTCTTTTATACTTAATAACTAATAAGTATAATTACATGAATGTATCAGTGTATTGATCATTAGATAAATTTCGCAAACGCATGTACTGCGGTTCTCGGAGAGCGATGGCAGCCATACTGGTCACTGGCTGCGCTTTTCTCAAGAAGAGGTTGCTGTTCAGTCCTCGCTGCTTCTCCCAACACTTCCTGCAATGTGGAGAATGTCCGAAGAGGCGGCACAGGAAGGTCTGAGGTGCGACGGAGGTCATCCACGGGCTTACTTAGACCATTCCCCCTCTTCAACTCTGTGGAAGAATAAGTTCTACCGATGGCCGTCAGTTCTTACTTCTGATCACTAGGACATATAAGAACACCACAGTTAAGTATATATCTTTATAACAATTATCACTTTGGGGCATGTTTCAGACGTCCGGCGTGGATCCACTGTGGAAAGAGATCAGTTAATACAGCTGTACGAGTCACAGCGATCACGTCTGCAGGTTCACTGTAAGGGGTCTCACCCAAGGGTGTTCCCATTTTGTCCAATTTCTTCACCAGGACTCAATCCCCTACCTTAAAGGGGTGAGTGTTTTGGTCGAATTGGGGTTTCCTTGCATTTACCCGTGTCCAATAATCATCTAATGTTTGTAGCAACCCTGCAGCGTACTCGCTGAGATGCACATCTAGGTCCCCCGTACCCACAGCCTGTTTGCCTCGTCGCCATGGGAGGGGAAAGGGTCGCCCCATTACAAGTTCATACGGTGAGAGATGATCAAGGGCCACTTGTGCGGTCATTCGCATATCCGCGAGAACCAGTGGAGAGCATGCAGCCAATTTTTTGAGCCAGATGCGTGCATGGCTTTACGAATTTTGTTGTTTATTGTACGATTAGCGCATTCCACAATGCCTGATGATTGTGGGTGGTACGGAATATGGAAATGCCAATTAATCTTCAGCTCCTTGCACAGAAGTTGAGTAACCTTGGAGGTGAATGGGGTTCCTTTATCAGAATCAATTCCTACAGGGATGCCATACCTAGGAATTATCTCAGTAGTTAGCTTTTGAACCACAACTCTAGCGTTTTCTTTGCTACAGGGGAAAGCTTCTACCCACCGTGAAAATTTATCCACCATTACCAAAAGATATCTGAAAGGGCCCTGTCTTGGCACGTGTGTGAAATCGATCTGCCATTCCTGAAAAGGTGTCTCAGGGACGGGAAGGTGTTGGTGTATGGCACCTGGTTTGGAGATGTTATTTTGTGCGCATGTCAAACACCTATCTAGAATATTGTTCACGTCTGTGTACAGGTGGTCTATACAGAAACTTTCAGTTAAGTCATGTAACACCCTCTTCGTCCGCGGTGAGTGGGACCATGAAACTCATGGACGAGGAATGGAGTACAGTGACGTGGGAGGCAAAGACGACCCTGTCCATCTAGTACGATTGCGAGTCAGTAGCACCTGACTCATCCAAAATAGGCGATCAGCAGGTGAAGCCGAAGCCTGCAGTGAAGAGAGGTCCATGTCAGGTAGAACAGCGCTGATCATGGTATTAACAGACACCATGGCTGGCGATAAATCTGGTGGCAGAGGGCGTGAGGCCGCAGCTTGCTTAGCCATGCGGTCGGCGAGACTATTACCCCGCACCTCGTCTGTATCACCAGAGGAGTGCGCCTTAGTTTTTACAATGGCCAACGAACGGGGCAGGTGGCAGGCAGTGATTAGATCTTGTACTAATGATGCGTGTGAAATGGGTTTGCCATCAGCAGTAGTGAAGCCCCGAGATTGCCAGATGCGGCCGAAATCGTGAGCTACCCCGAAGGCATAACGAGAGTCAGTATAAATTGTGACGTCAGTGTCTTCCGCGAGGACACAGGCGCGGGTAAGAGCGAAGAGTTCAGCAGCCTGTGCAGAAGAAAAAGGAAGAGAGAAAGACTCAAGGACAGTGTTAGGCAGGCGACAAACAGCATAACCACAAAAATAAACACCATCACTAGGTTTGGAGCAGGAACCATCAACAAAGAGAACATCGCCTATCTGTAAGGGAACAGAGGATAGGTCAGGGCGAATACTGGTGTCATTGACAATTTCGGTGAGGCAATCATGGTCGGAGCCCCCATACAGTCATCCGTGCGTTAAGCAGGCGCTGTAGGCGTGAGCTACAGTGTCATGGGAAGACGAGACGATAGTTAACTGCTCAGTGGCCAACAAAACAGTCTCATACCCTGAGCGACGTTGTGAAGACATGTTCTGTGTGTTTAGATTGCGTAATATCTGTGTTACCTGATGTGAGGTGTGCAGAATCAGAGGATGAGATAGAACGATCTTTTCAGCATCAGTTACCATCAGAGCACAGGAGGCAACGGCATGAAGACAGACCGGCAAACCCTGAGCCACGGAGTCAAGGGATTTTGAAAGAAACGCACAAGGTCGCATGCCTCCCCCATGTGCCTGAGCCAACACCCCAGATGCTGTTCCTGGTTGAGTTGCCACGTACAGGTGGAACGGAAGGCTGTAGTTAGGCAGTCCCAGTGTGGGAGCCGTACACAGGGCTCGTTTCAAGGCCCCGAAGGCGGCCAGCATTTCCGGATTCCATGTCAAGGGCGCGGTTGAGGGATCAGAGTGCTTCACTGCAGTGCGAAGACACTTGTCATACAAAAAGCAGTCTGGAATCCACTGACGGCAGTAGTTGATAAGGCCGAGGAAAGCCTGCAATGCCTGTTTAGTGGCGGGCCGCTGAGTGTCCATGATGACTTGTATTCGTTCAGCAGTCAGTTTCCTGGAGCCCTGAGAAAGTTCATAGCACAGGTACCGGACAGTGTTCTGGCAGAACTGTAGTTTCGTCTTGGATACTTTGAAACCCTTTTCAGCCATGTGCTTGATAAGGGCCAGTGTGGCCGCCTGGCAGGTGTCATAGTCGGTAGCAGTTACCAGGAGATCATCAGCGTACTGTAGAACCACTGAATCAGGGGGGAGGCAGAGGCTCGACAGGGCGTTCTTAACCGTGGTCGCGAAGACCGCGGGGGAATCGATATACCCCTGTGGCAGCCTAGTTCAATTCAATTCATTTTTATTTGTATAGCGCTTTTAACAATGAACATTGTCTCAAAGCAGCTTTACACAGATAATGTGGTGATTAAATGTAAATATGTTCTTTGTAAGTATGTTTGTCCCCGATGAGCAACTGTGGCAAGGAAAAACTCCCCGAGATGGCAAAGGAAGAAACCTTGAGAGGAACCAGACTCAAGAGGGAACCCATCCTCATCTGGGTTGCACCAAATGTCCATTTGAAGCATATATGCAAAGTTGCGGGGCACAGTGATGATGATCAGAAGCAAACTGCACTCCCGAGTCAGTGCAGCAGACCGCTGACACCAACTACAGTCAATCCGTCCTCAAAAGCACCCGTTCTACTCCGAATTACATGGAACCACCCAAGGTGTTGATGAGAGACCGTCCGAGCTGCACAGAAGTGTGAAGATCCACGGAGGAGAGGGGCAGGAACAGTGGTCACTGGAGCCTCAGGAGCATGTTTAACTCGACCGAAAGAGAGAGAGAGAGAGAGAGAGAGAGAGAGAGAGAGAGAGAGAGAGGGTGACGGAAGAGAAGGATATGGATTATTAAGTGTAACTATTGGTGTATGAAAGTTAATGTCACTGTGCAGTTTGGACTCCGGCAAGACTCGCTATGGCAGCATAACTAAAAGGGAGAACCAGAAGGTAACACAGACATGAGGGATCTCTGGGATAAGAGACGACCCACCACACCACCGTCAACAAACCTGAGTGAACGTGTGAATGTGAGGGACAACAGCATACAAATATACCAGTTCACCAAACACTCTATATCCATGTTCCTCCAGATCTGTGCCTTTACCTAAGAAAATCTACTGATAAAAGGCTTGACTAAATAAATAAGTTTTCAACCTCGACTTGAACACTGAGACTGTGTCTGAGTCCCGAACACTGATTGGAAGGCTGTTCCATAACTGTGGGGCTTTATAAGAGAAAGATCTGCCCCCTGCTGTAGTCTTCATTATTTGAGGAACCAACAGATAGCCAGCACCTTTTGATCTAAGTAGGCGTGGAGGATCATACTGGTACAGAAGTTCACTCAGATACTGCGGTGCATGACCGTTAAGTGCTTTATCGTCAGTAGTAATATTTTATAATCAATGCGAGATTTGATTGGGAGCCAGTGTAGACTAATTAAAACAGGGGTGATGTGGTCATATTTCCTAGATCTAGTGAGGACCCTTGCTGCTGCATTCTGGACTAACTGAAGCTTATTTATGCACTTACCGCACACCCAGACAGTAAAGCGTTACAGTAGTCTAATCTAGAAGTAACAAAAGCATGAACTAGTTTTTCTGCATCCTGTAACGACATCATATTTCTAATCTTAGCAATATTTCTAAGGTGAAAGAAGGCGATTCTGGTGATATTATTCACGTGAGACTCAAAGGAAAGACTCGGGTCAATAATCACACCAAGGTCTTTGACAGCCGTACATGCTGAAACAGAAACACCATCCAGAGATGCTACGTAATCGGAAAGTTTACTTCTAGCTGCATGTGGTCCTAGTAAAAGTACTTCCGTCTTATCTGAGTTGAGCAGAAGAAAGTTATTAAGCATCCACTGTCTAATGTCCTTTACACACTTCTCAACATTGTTAAGCTGATCTCTCATCTGGCTTTGCTGAAATATACAGCTGTGTGTCATCAGCATAGCAATGGAAGCGAATCCCATGTTTATGAATGATTTCACCAAGAGGCAGCATATATAAAGAGAAAAGCAGTGGGCCTAAGACAGATCCTTGAGGAACACCAAACTTTACCATCCACAAACTGATAGCGATCAGTCAAATAAGACCTGAGCCAAGAGAGCTGTTCCTTTATTCCTACAACGTTCTCAAGTCTAGCAAGCAGTATAGTGTGATCAATGGTGTCAAAAGCTGCACTAAGGTCGAGCAAAACAAGTAAGGAGACAAAACCCTGATCAGAGGCCAATAACAGGTCATTTACCACCTTAACTAGCGCCGTCTCTGTGCTATGATGAGGCCGAAATCCTGACTGATACATTTCAAAATGTTATTCATAAGCAGATGTGAGCATAACTGCTGTGCTACAACCTTTTCTAAAATTTTGGATATAAAGGGGAGATTTGATATCGGTCTGTAGTTGGACAACTGACATGGGTCAAGGTCAGGTTTCTTAATAAGGGGGTGGATAACTGCCAGTTTGAAGGATTTAGGTACATAACCAGTGCTAATGGAAGAGTTAATTATTTTTAAAACAGGTTTGATTACCTCTGGAGCTATCTGTTTAAAGAAACTTGTAGGCAAGGGATCGAGAAGGCAGGTTGATGATTTTGATGAGGAGATTAATGAAATTAAGTCACTCTCATGAATAGGAGTGAAGCTTTGTAGTTGATTGTCTGCTATAATGACACTGCTGTCTACAGGGTTACTTGTAAAATAATTTGGATTTATATTAACCGTCTGGATTTCTTGCCTGATGTTTTCAATTTTATTATTAAAAAAGTTCATGAAATCATTACTACCTATTGGTGGTGTGCATGTTAGTGTAGTGCTTTTATTCCTGTTAATTTTGCTACCGTGCTGAATAAAAATCTAGGATTATGCTTGTTATTTTCTATGAGGGTGGAGAAATATGCTGATCTGGCAGCACTAAGAGATTTTCTATAATTTAAGAGGCTCTCCTTCCATGCTATTTGAAATACTGTTAATTTTGTTTGACGCCATTTACGTTCTAGTTTTCGAGTGGTCTGTTTTAAGGTGCGCGTATGATCATTATACCACTGTGCTAATTTTTCTCCTGATCATTTTGGTCTTAAGGGAGCTACATCATCTAGAGTGTAACGTAACGTTGTTTCTAGATGTTCAGTGGCCCAGTCGAGCTCTGCGGGTCTGACGGAGATCTATCTAATATCGTAATATCGGAAGATTATTAATAAACGCGCTGCTGTAGCTGACGTGAAAGTACGCTTAACACGGTAACGTGGTGACGTAGAAATGCAATGACTAAGGCAAATTTTAAACGAGATTAGATAATGGTCTGAAATAGCTTCAGACTGTGGAATTATGACTAAGTTTTTTATTTTTAATCCAAATGTTAACAACAAATCGAGAGTGTGTCCACCACTATGAGTGGGTCCTATAACATTCTGATTAATTCCGACTGAATCTAGAATGGACACAACTGCTGCTCTTAAGGAGTCTTCCTGATTATCAAAATGAATATTAAAGTCTCCAACAATTAATGCTTTGTCTAAAGAAGTAGCTAGATTTGTAATGAAATCTGCAAATTCTATCAGAAAATCAGAGTAGGGCCCTGGGGTCTATAAATAATAATTAGTGGAATTAACTGACTTGACCTGCTTTCGGACACTGAATATTTTATGTTGGTGTAAAGAACTTCAAATGTTTTACATTTGTGTTTAGTCTTTGTGTGACGTTTAGATTATTATTATAAATAGCTGCTACTCCACCTCCTCTGCCATTTAGACGGGGTTGGTGTATGTAACTATACCCAGGAGGACTCGCCTCATTTAATGCTACATATTCATTCGATTTAATCCACGTTTCTGTCAAACACATTATATTGAACTCCTGGTCGGTAATAATTTCGTTTATAGTCAGCGCTTTTGGCGTGAGAGATCTAATATTCAACAATCCTATTTTTAGATCAGAGGTGCTGGCTGTGCGTTCAGTCCTATTTAATTTAGTCCACGTGTACTGCTGCCCCCTGTGTGTGAAGGCAAAGAGAGGCTGCGTCTCCTTCACTACAGGAACACTGAAGAAAGCAGAGCAGAGGTCAATTACAGAAAATACTGTATGAGTACATGGATTTGAGGCTATGATGGAGGAGACGTCAGGGACAATTGGTGCGACTGGAATAATCAGTTCGTTTATTTTTCGCAGATCTTGGGTGAATCTCCACGAGCCATCTGGTTTTGGAATAGGATTAACAGGTGTGTTGTATGGGCTGACGCATGGGGTGACAACGCCCTGTTGCAAAAGAGAATTCAAAATAGAGTCAATGCCAGTAGTTTTTTCAGGTGATAAAGGATATTGTTTAATAAACACAGGCGTCAAATGTTTAACCTTGGCCTCATATGGAGGACGTCAACGTTATTAGGGCGTCTGGATTATCTTTCCAGAACAAGGTGGATCTTACCCGTGTTGTTTTCTTCTTTCTCGTGGCCTTACTCCTTCTTCTGCTCCTCCTGCCGCCTCTCCCCCCTCCTCCTCCTCCTTTATCTCCTCATTAACTACTTCATCATTCGAATATTTTAACACCGGGACGTGTCCAAGCAAACTATCCTCGTCATAACTATCGCCTAGTTTACTTTGCAAGATGAATCTATAATCTGCGCCAGTCAGCTGACAGTTACGCGAACTTTTGATTAACATATCGACAAAAGGCAGAGGTTTATCGGGGGAGGGCAAGAGACTAATGATATCTTTAAGAGCAGATGGTGAAGGCGGAGTAACCTGTACTCCTGAGGGTTTAGCTACCCATACACATGCTGCATTCCACGGGGGAGGATCGGGAAGCGTCCCAGCATCGGGACCAACATCATCAGGGTCACTGTCATCGTCTGAGCTGTCAGAGCTAGAGTCGGAACTGGAATCACTAGATTCCTCGTCCTTGGGTTTCTTTTTTAGCCCCTTCTTAGGGTTTTTCTTGGCTGATGTTTCTCCTGCGTCGGAGACCTTCATCGCGGCTAGCGATGGATACATATTAGCCACTGGAGGTGGTTTGGGGTTACGGTCAGGCGCATTGGGCAATACCTTTTTCCTTCCCGAATAAGGCGGCGGTTTAGCGAGAGAAATGGAGAGTGGTATGGGAGTTAAAGACCAGAATCCTTTGGGGTCCTGGGTTTTGGAATACCCTTCAATACTCTTTTTGGAGTGTAAATGTTTTTGCGTTCGTCCCAGATTTTCTTCATCTCATACCATCGCCCATAACATTCCCGCATATAACCGAGATTCCATTGTGGATCTCCGAGGCCTTCATAAATCATGCGATACGCGGAGGCTAAATACCCTGGATCAAATGTACCCTCTCTGGGGTAAGGTGGAATCTGAGGGGTTGCCTCAGTCCAACCAGCCAAATTGTCAAGATAAGGAGTAACAGTATGTTAGACCACAACGTTGCATCCAAACAGAAGGCATCTCTCCAGGCTCAGGCTTAGGGTATGAGTTTCCCATTTTAAAATACTAACATCAATACTTAATGGCAATACAGGCAAGAGACACAGAGAGAATATTTTCCTTTTTGTTTTACAGCGCGCTCTGCCCAGTAACTATAATACTGAGGTCCTCCTTCCTTTCAGGGGCTATACAGGAATACCCTAATCCTATACCTGCTTAGTAATACCAATACTGAGGTCTACCTTCCCCTGAAGGAGATATCCTAGTCCAAATACTGCCAACCAGGTAGTCAATCAAACATGTCAATCAAGAGTATCACGTAGGGGTCACCAAATTGTAAGAAAGATGCCCTGCCCTCTCGTCTGTGTCTCTTCTCGGCAAGGCCTTAGGAGCTCCAGAGCAATGACAGAACAACCCACACGATTAAAATCAAGTCTGGTTTATTCAATCCCACTGCTCAAAGGACTGGGCCGCACGGCCGGGTAGATATACACATCAGTCCAAGCCATAGTGCGTAGGAAAGGCGGGGACACAGACAGAGTTATCGTGTGTTGACAGAGATAGTCAGAAACATATGTGCGTAAGAAAATATGTGCGTAAGCAAAGGAACAGGATGTGCTTATAGCTATCTTCTAACTGAACGCCCTTGGTCTTCTAACATCCAGTCACGCGATAGCACAAAATGTACAGGTCAGCAAAGACAGGAGCATCCTGTCTCCAAGAAGGTCAAGATAGGAAGGTTCGCCAAGGCTACTAAAGAATACATTTCAACACAGTTTGGGAAAAAAACACATATGGCTGGGAAAGTCAGGTGTCCCAATATTTTTGTCCATATTGTGTACATTTGGCCCCGTCACTATAGCCATCATTCTAAAATCAGTAAACATGACACGCAAAAGACAACTTAGTCTGGCAAACCAGTTTTATGCTATTTAGACACATGCTGGCAAAGTATATTACAATAAATAGGGATTTTACAATTATTATAATTCTTGTGAAAAACACATTATGATGTCATTATAATTGTGATTGTAACAAACTGCAATCAACAGTCCTCTTTATCATGAAATTGTTCATTTTAGGAGTCCAGAATTCCTAAATTCCAATCAGCCAAGCATTTGGCAGAAGCAAAAGGATTAATTTAAAGAATATCAGAATAAGAAAAAGGGTGACCTCTTTAACTTGTGGCATGGATGCTGGTACCAGAAACAGCTAATCCCATTCCCCCCCCCACAAAGTGTTTATACAGAAAAATGTAAAAAAATAAATAAATAAATAAAAAGTGAATAGGGTTTGTTGAATGAAGCACTCTGTTGAGTGAGATCAGAGTAGGATGACTAGTAACCCAAATAAGCACTCTTTACATCTGTGGTAAACAGCAAAACATCTCAGAATGAACAATACATTTACCTTGAGGTGTTTTTTGTTTGTTTGTTTGTTTCTTCACACCATTTTGTGTCAACTCTAGAGACTGTTGTGTGTGAAAATCCATATTAATAGTTTCTGAAGAACTTAAACCAACTCCACCTGGAACCAACAACCAAGTCAGAGAGATCACACTTTTTCTTTATTGACCAGTTTTTGCACAATTTTTGCATTGTGTTGCCACCACATGATTGGTCGATAAGTTAAGTGCATGAATGTGCAGGTTTTCCTAACAAAGTGGATGCTGAGTGCACGCTTTAATGAACACCTTTACAACTCATTCATGCAATTACTCAATCATCATGTTCCAGCAGTGTACTATGTACACTATTCATATGACACCTTAACTCTGGACTTGCACAGCACAGTGTCACTTTGTCACATTATACTGCATATGGTCAATATGTAATATGTAATGCTGTTTTACTGTACTAGCTCTGCATAAAATTGATAGCTAAATTGAATTAAAATTAACATATACACACATTTTATATATATATATATATATATATATATATATATATATATATATATATATATATATATATATATACACACACACACACACACACATTTTATATATATATATATATATATATATATATATATATATATATATATATATATATATATATATATATACACACACACACACACATACTTAATAGTTATACTTTATACTTAGTTATTTACTTTAATTTTATCCTTACAGTGAGATAAATAAGTATTTGAACACCCTGCTATTTTGCAAGTTCTCCCACTTAGAAATCATGGAGGGTCTGAAATTGTCATCGTAGGTGCATGTTCACTGTGAGAGACATAATCTAAAAAAAATATATATATATATATATATATATATATATATCCAGAAATCATAATATGATTTTTAAACTATTTATTTGTATGATACAGCTGCAAATAAGTATTTGAACACCGGTCTATCAGCTAGAATTCTGACCCTCAAAGACCTGTTAGTCTGCCTTTAAAATGTCCACCTCCACTACATTTATTATACTAAATTAGATGCACCTGTTTGAGGTCGTTAGCTGCATAAAGACACCTGTCCACCCCATACAATCAGTAAGAATCCAACTACTAACATGGCCAAGACCAAAGAGCTGTCCAAAGACACTAGAGACAAATTTGTACACCTCCACAAGGCTGGAAAGGGCTACGGGGAAATTGCCAAGCAGCTTGGAGAAAAAAAGTCCACTGTTGGAGCAATCATTAGAAAATGGAAGAAGCTAAACATGACTGTCAATCTCCCTTGGACTGGGGCTCCATGCAAGATCTCACCTCGTGGGGTCTCAATGATTCTAAGGAAGGTCAATGACCTGAAAAGAGCTGGGACCACCGTTTCCAAGGTTACTGTTGGTAATACACTAAGACGTCATGGTTTGAAATCATGCATGGCACGGAAGATTCCCCTGCTTAAACCAGCACATGTCCAGGCACGTCTTAAGTTTGCCAATGACAATTTGGATGATCCAGAGGAGTCATGGGAGAAAGTCATGTGGTCAGATGAGACCAAAATAGAACTTTTTGGTCATAATTCCACTAAACGTGTTGGGAGGAAGAAGAATAATAAGTACCGTCCCAAGAACACCATCCCTACTGTGAAGCATGGAGGTGGTAGCATCATGCTTTGGGGGTGTTTTTCTGCACATGGGACAGGGCGACTGCACTGTATTAAGGAGAGGATGACCGGGGCCATGTATTGCAAGATTTTAGGGAACAACCTCCTTCCCTCAGTTAGAGCACTGAAGAAGTCGAGGCTGGGTCTTCCAACATGACAATGACCTGAAGCACACAGCCAGGATAACCAAGGAGTGGCTCTGTAAGAAGCATATCAAGGTTCTGGCATGGCCTAGCCAGTCTCCAGACCTAAACCCAATAGAGAATCTTTGGAGGGAGCTCAAACTCTGTGTTTCTCAGCGACAGGCCAGAAACCTGACTGATCTAGAGAAGATCTGTGTGGAGGAGTGGGCCAAAATCCCTCCTGCAGTGTGTGCAAACCTGGTGAAAAACTACAGGAAACGTTTGACCTCTGTAATTGCAAACAAAGGCTACTGTACCAAATATTAACATTGACTCTCTCAGGTGTTCAAATTCTTATTTGCAGCTGTATCATACAAATAAATAGTTAAAAAAAATCATACATTGTGATTTCTGGATTTTTTTTTTTTAGATAATGTCTCTCACAGTGGACATGCACCTACGATGACAATTTCAGACCCCTCCATGATTTCTAAGTGGGAGAACTTGCAAAATAGCAGGGTGTTCAAATACTTATTTTCCTCACTGTATATTTAAATTCTATTTTCATGTTTACAGGTTGGACAGTCGCAAAAAGCATTTCACTGCATGTCGTACTCCGTATGAATGTGTATTTGGCAAATAAAGTGTTAATTTAAATTCAATTTAGCTTTCAATTTTATGCAGTGCTAGTACAGTAAAACAGCAATACAGAATGACAGTTTGGTAAAGCAATATGGTGTGAATGGTGGCTGAGTTTTAATTAAAAGGTTGAGACATTTTCACACAGTTGGTGGTTTTCGACCTTTCATAATGCATGACCTTATGAAAGGTGTTATCCCCAATGAAATGTCTATGTGCATTAAAATCAATCTTGAATCCATTATTCAAGCTAAACAGCAATTCCCTTACAAATTCTCAGACACAGTTAATCAGCCTCAGATCATTACAGCTACATTTGCCTCTCAAAGTAATGCCTATGAAAACTGGGCACTAATTAAACTTCTCCCTCTCATGATTGACTTTGATATCCCTGAAAATTCTGTTGATCCTGTACTTTACCACTTTTTTTTTTTTTTAAGTTTAAAATGTTTCAAAAACAGAAATTGATATTTTATTTGTTTTTTTGTATTTTATTTCCTGAGTGCATTATGTGCAGGTTTTCTTAGTGTTTTGATGTCATGATTTAAGAATTGTTAAATGGAATAAATAAATATCCTAATGCCTTTGAGTTTTGAGTACAACTTGAGAAAGATGACAGTTTCCACACATTTTCAAGTAATGTGAACAAGCAGACCTGTTAGGGTAACTTCTTTTTGAAGTTTAACCTAACTAGCTAGTCAAATGATAAGCATTACAATCTCAAAATCCAAAATATCACAAGTACAGGCAACATGCTGGAATTCTTACAGCCTGCATTGAATCTGTCATGCCAGCTGGCAGGAATGATCCACGGTGTTAAAGCTGATTAGAAGTACACTTTAAAAAAAGGACAATATCAGCTGCAAGTACTGGCGCCAAAAATTTGTACATTTTGAAGCTCGTAAATTTTTATCATAATTCAGAGATATTGTCTTGTTAAAAGGTACCACTGCCAGGCTTAGCACGCAAAGGACAACGTGTTTGGCCTTCTCTTTTCTTTCCTGAGTTTATTTTGCTCAGAAAGCAAAGTGGCCTCTCGCAGAGCAAGACATGTCTCCAGTTGGTCTCGGTCTCTCATTAAATTATTGTTCTCTTTCTCACAGAGATTTAATGAATCCTGAAGCTCTCTGATGGCCTGGAGTGGTATATTGTTCCTCTCCTCCATGTCTAGTATGGCCTTCTTTTCTTTCTCTCTTTTCAAAGTGACCTCGAGCTGAGCAACATGTTCCAGCAGTCGCTTTTGTTTTCTGCAGATCTCTCTCTCACGTTCTACAGATTTCGAGAGTTTCAGGAAAGACTGGAGCTCAGTGATGTACTGGAGCTGTGTGTCATTTCTACGATTTATGTCCTGTTCCCGCTGCTTTCGCTCAGAAGCCAAAGTAGTCTCCAGCTTTTGCACCGTCTGTAGCAGAATGGCTTTCTCTTCTTTCTCTTCTGCTATCTTCTCTTCATCT